>NW_026894918.1:0-56255 GCF_032452875.1 Bos javanicus
CTGATCATGCACTGATCACGTGATGATCATGCACTGATCACGTGGATATCATGCACTGATCACGTGGCTGATCATGCACTGATCACGTGCTGACATGCACTGATCACGTGGCTGATCATACACTGCTCAGGTAACTGATCATGCACTGATCACGTGGCTATCATGCAATGATCACTTGGCTGAACATGCACTGTTCAGTGGCTGATCACACACCTGTCACGTGACATATCATGCACTGATCACGTGGCACTCATGCACTGATCACGTGGCTGATCATACTCTGCTCACCTAACTCATCATGGACACATCAAGTTTCTATCATGTACTGCTCACGTGGCTCGTAATGGAATGATCATGTAGCTACCATATACTGGTCACGAGACTGATCATGCACAGATCACATAAATGATCATGCACTGTTCACGTGCCTGATCATGTACTGAACACGTGACTGATCATGCACTGATCACGTGGCTGGTCATGCACTGATCACGTAATTGATCATGCACTTATCACATGGCTGATCATGCACTGATCACGTGGCTGATCATGCACTGATACCGTGACTGAGCATGGACTGATCACATGACTATCATGTAGTGATCACGTGACTTAATGGCGCTGATCATGTGACTGATCATGCGCTGATCATGTTTGCTATCATACACTGATCATGTGCCTCTGGAGGCAATAAACAAAGAGCTGAGTAGGCACGAATCAAACAGTCAGCAGGCAATAATCATGGAACTCAGGTGTGAGGAATCATGCTGCTCAGCTGGCAATAATCAAGCAGCTGAGCAGGCAGGAATTACGCAGCACAGCTGGCAATTGTCAAGCAGATGACAGGCAAGAATCCTGCAGCCCAGCTGGCAATTTTCAAGCAGATGAGCAGACAGTAATCACGCAGCTCAAGAGGCCCTTATCACGTGACTGAGCATGCACTATTCACGTGGCCTATCATGCACTGATCACGTGATGATCATGCACTGATCACGTGGATATCATGCACTGATCACGTGGCTGATAATACACTGTTCACGTGTTTGACTATGTACTGATCACGTGGCTGATCATACACTGCTCAGGTAACTGATCATGCACTGATCACGTGGCTATCATGCAATGATCACTTGGCTGAACATGCACTGTTCAGTGGCTGATCACACACCTGTCACGTGACATATCATGCACTGATCACGTGGCACTCATGCACTGATCACGTGGCTGATCATACTCTGCTCACGTAACTGATCATGCACACATCACGTGGCTCATCATGCACTGATCACGTGGCTGATCACACATGTATCACGTGACTGATCATGCACTGACCACGTGGCTCTCATGCACTGATCCCGTGGCTGATCATGCACTGATCACGTGGATATCATGCACTGATCACGTGGCTGATCACACACGTATCACATGACTGATCATGCACTGATCACGTGGCTATCATGCACTGATCACGTGGCTATCATGCACTGATCACGTGGCAGATCACGCAATGATCACGTAGCTACCATGTACTGGTCACGTGACTGATCATGCACTGATCACGTAATTTATCCTGCACTGATTACGTGGCTGATCACGCATGTATCACGTGACTGATCATGCACTGATCACGTGGATATCATGCACTGATCACGTGGCTATCATGCACTGATCACGTGGATATCATGCACTGATCACGTGGCTGATCACACACGTAACACATGACAGATCATGCACTGATCACGTGGCTATCACGCACTGATCACGTGGCTATCATGCACTGATCACGTGGCTGATCACGCAATGATCACGTAGCTACCATGTACTGGTCACGTGACTGATCATACACTGATCACGTAATTGATCCTGCACTGATCACATGGCTCATCACGCACTGATCAGGTGGCTGATCACACACGTATCACGTGACTGATCATGTACAGATCACGTGAATAATCATGAAGTGATCACGTGGCTATCCTGCACTGATCACGTGGATATCATGCACCGATCACGTGACTGATCATGCACAGATCACGTGACTGATCATGCACTGATCACGTGGCTATCATGCACTGCTCACGTGGCTGATCATGCAATGATCACGCAGCTACCATGTACTGGTCACATGACTGATCATGCACTGATCACATAATTGATCATGCACTGATCACCTGGCTTATCATGCATTGATTATGTGACCGATCATGTGCTGATCATGTTTGGTGTCACACACTGATCATGTGCCTCTGGAGGCAATGAACATAGAGCTGAGTAGGCAGGAATCAGTCAGCAGGCTATAATCATGGAACTCACCTCTGAGAAATCATGCTGCTCAGCTGGCAATAATCAAGTAGATGAGCAGGCAGGAATAACGCAGCACAGGTGGCAATTGTCAAGGAGATGACAGGCAGGAATCGTGCAGCTCAGCTGGAAATTGTCTAGCAGATGAGCAGACAGTAATCACGCAGCTCAGCAGGCCCTGATCACGTGACTAAGCATGCACTGTTCACATGGCTGATCACACACCTATCACGTGACTGATCATGCACTGATCATGTGACTGATCATGCACTGATCACGTAGCTATCTTGCACTGATCACTTGGCTAATCATACACTCATCACGGGACTGATCGTGCACTGATCACGGCGCTATCATGCATTGACTACATGACTCCACATGCAATGATAACGTGGATGATAATACACTGATCACGTGACTGACCATGCACTGATCACGTGACTGATCAGGCACTGATCAAATGGCTGATCATGCACTGATCACGTGGCTATCATGCACTGCTCACGTGGCTGATCAGGCAATGATCACGTAGCAACCATGTACTGGTCATGTGACTGATCATGCACTGATCACGTAATTAATCCTGCACTGATCATGTGGCTGATCATGCACTGATAACGTGACTGATCATGCACTGATCACGTGGCTATCATGCACTGATCACTTGGCTGGACATACACTGATCACGGGCCTGGTCATGCACTGATTACGTGCCTGATCATGCACTGATCACGTGGCTGATCATGCACTGATAACGTGGCTGATCATACATTGATCACGTGACTGGTCATGCACTGATCACGTGACTGATCATGCACTGATCACGTGGCTGTCATGCACTGATCACTTGGCTGGACATACACTGATCACGTGTCTGGTCATGCACTGATCACGTGGCTGATCATGCACTGATCACGTGACTAATCACGCACTAATCTCGTGTCTGATCATGCACTGATCACGTGGCTATCATGCACTGCTCACGTGGCTGATCATGCAGTGATCACGTGGCTATCATGCACTGATCACGTGGATAACATGCACTGATCACGTGGCTGATCACACACTGATGACGTGACTGATCATGCACTGATCACATGACTATCATGCACTGATCACGTGGCTATCATGCACTGATCATGTGGCTGATCATGCAATGATCATGTAGCTACCATGCACTGGTCACGTGACTGATCATGCACTGATCAGGTAATTGATCATGCACTGATCCCGTGACTGATCATGCACACATCACGTGATTGATCATGCACTGATCACGTGGCTATCATGCACTGCTCACGTGGCTGATCATGCAATGATCACGCAGCTACCATGTACTGGTCACATGACTGATCATGCACTGATCACATAATTGATCATGCACTGATCACCTGGCTTATCATGCATATATAATGTGACTGATCATGTGCTGATCATGTTTGGTGTCACACACTGATCATGTGCCTCTGGAGGCAATGAACATAGAGCTGAGTAGCAGGAATCAGTCAGCAGGCTATAATCATGGAACTCACCTCTGAGAAATCATGCTGCTCAGCTGGCAATAATTAAGTAGATGAGCAGGCAGGAATTACGCAGCACAGGTGGCAATTGTCAAGGAGATGACAGGCAGGAATCATGCAGCTCAGCTGGAAATTGTCAAGCAGATGAGCAGACAGTAATCACGCAGCTCAGCAGGCCCTGATCACGTGACTGAGCATGCACTGTTCACGAGGCTGATCACACACCTATCACGTGACTGATCATGCACTGATCTTGTCACTGATCATGCACTGATCACGTGGCACTCATGCACTGATCACGTGGCTGATCATACTCTGCTCACGTAACTCATCATGGACACATCAAGTTTCTATCATGTACTGTTCACGTGGCTCGTCACGGAATGATCATGTAGCTACCATATACTGGTCATGTGACTGATCATGCACAGATCATGTAAATGATCATGCACTGTTCACGTGCCTGATCATGTACTGATCACGTGACTGATCATGCACTGAATACGTGGCTGATGATGCTCTGATCACGTAATTGATCATGCACTGATCATGTGGCTGATCATGCACTGATCACGTGGCTGATCATGCACTGATCACGTGACTGATCATGCACTGATCACGTGGCTATCATGCACTGATCACTTGGCTGGTCATACACTGATCCCGTGCCTGGTCATGCACAGATAACATGACTGATCATGCACTGAACACGTGATTGATCATGCACTGATCACGTGGCTATCATGCACTACTCACGTGGCTGACCATGCAATGATCATGTAGCTACCATGTACCAGTCAGGTGACTGATCATACACCCATTAGGTGAGGGATCATGCACTGATCACGTCGATGATCATACACTGACCACCTGCCTGGTCATGCACAGATCACGTGAAAAATCATGAACTGATCACATAGCTATCATGAACTGATCACCTGGCTGATCATGCACTGATCACGTGGCTGATCATGCACTGATACTGTGACTGAGCATGGACTGATCACATGACTATCATGTAGTGATCACGTGACTTAATGGCTCTGATCATGTGACTGATCATGCGCTGATCATGTTTGCTATCATACACCGATCATTTGCCTCTGGAGGCAAGAAACAAAGAGCTGAGTAGGCACGAATCAAACAGTCAGCAGGCAATAATCATTGAACTCAGGTGTGAGGAATCATGCTGCTCAGCTGGCAATAATCAAGCAGCTGAGCAGGCAGGAATTACGCAGCACAGCTGGCAATTGTCAAGCAGATGACAGGCAAGAATCATGCAGCCCAGCTGGCAATTTCAAGCAGATGAGCAGACAGTAATCACGCAGCTCAAGAGGCCCTTATCACGTGACTGAGCATGCACTACTCACGTGGCTGATCATGCACTGATCACGTGATGATCATGCACTGATCACGTGGATATCATGCACTGATCACGTGGCTGATCATACACTGTTCACGTGTCTGACCATGCACTGATCACGTGGCTGATCATACACTGCTCAGGTAACTGATCATGCACTGATCACGTGGCTATCATGCACTGATCACTTGGCTGAACATGCACTGTTCACGTGGCTGATCACACACCTGTCACGTGACATATCATGCACTGATCACGTGGCACTCATGCACTGATCACGTGTCTGATCATACTCTGCTCACGTAATTGATCATGCACACATCACGTGGCTATCATGCAGTGATCACGTGGCTGATCACACATGTATCACGTGACTGATCATGCACTGATCACGTGGCTCTCATGCACTGATCCCGTGGCTATCATGCACTGATCACGTGGATATCATGCACTGATCACGTGGCTGATGACACACGTATCACATGACTGATCATGCACTGATCACGTGGCTATCATGCACTGATCACGTGGCTATCATGCACTGATCACGTGGCTGATCACACAATGATCACGTAGCTACCATGTACTGGTCACGTGACTGATCATGCACTGATCACGTAATTGATCCTGCACTGATCACATGGCTCATCACGCACTGATCATGTGACTGATCACACACGTATCACGTGACTGATCATGTACAGATCACGTGGCTATCCTGCACTGATCACGTGGATATCATGCAGTGATCACGTGGCTGATCACACACGTATCACGTGACTGATCATGCACTGATCACGTGACTGATCATGCACTGCTCAGGTGGCTGATCATGCAATGATCACACAGCTACCATGTACGGGTCACATGACTGATCATGCACTGATCACATAATTGATCATGCACTGATCACCTGGCTTATAATGCATTGATCATATGACTGATCATGTGCTGATCATGTTTGGTGTCACACGCTGATCATGTGCCTCTGGAGGCAATGAACATAGAGCTGAGTAGGCAGGAATCAGTCAGCAGGCTATAATCATGGAACTCACCTCTGAGAAATCATGGTGCTCAGCTGGCAATAATCAAGTAGATGAGCAGGCAGGAATTACGCAGCATAGGTGGGAATTGTCAAGGAGATGACAGGCAGGAATCGTGCAGCTCAGCTGGAAATTGTCAAGCAGATGAGCAGACAGTAATCACGCAGCTCAGCAGGCCCTGATCAGGTGACTGAGCATGCACTGATCACGTCTATATCATGCACTGATCACATGACTGCCCATGCACTGATCACGTGGATGATCATACACTAATCATGTGACAGATCATGCACTGATCACGTGGCTGATCATGCACTGATACTGTGACTGAGCATGGACTGATCACATGACTATCATGTAGTGATCTCGTGACTTAATGGCGCTGATCATGTGACTGATCATGCGCTGATCATGTTTGCTAGCATACACTGATCATGTGCCTCTGGAGGCAATAAACAAAGAGCTGAGTAGGCACGAATCAAACAGTCAGCAGGCAATAATCATGGAACTCAGGTGTGAGGAATCATGCTGCTCAGCTGGCAATAATCAAGCAGCTGAGCAGGCAGGAATTACGCAACACAGCTGGCAATTGTCAAGCAGATGACAGGCAGGAATCGTGCAGCTCAGCTGGCAGTTGTCAAGCAGATGAGCAGACAGTAATCACGCAGCTCAGCAGGACCAGATCACGTGACTGAGCATGCACTGTTCACGTGGCTGATCATACACTGCACACGTAACTGATCATGCACTGATCACGTGGCTATCATTCACTGAATACATGGCTGAACATGCACTGTTCACGTGGCTGATCACACACCTGTCACGTGACATATCATGCACTGATCACGTGGCACTCATGCACTGATCACGTGGCTGATCATACTCTGCTCACGTAACTCATCATGGACACATCTAGTTTCTATCATGTACTGCTCACGTGGCTCGTCAAGGAATGATCATGTAGCTACCATATACTGGTCACGTGACTGATCATGCACAGATCACGTAAATGATCATGCACTGATCACGTGTCTGATCATACACTAATCACGTGACTGATCATGCACTGATCACCTGACTGATCATGCTCTGATCACGTGGCTATCATGCACTGATCACTTGGCTGGTCATACACTGATCACATGACTGATCATGCACTGTTCACGTGACTGATCATGTACAGATCACGTGAATAATCATGAAGTGATCACGTGGCTCATCATGCACTGATCACGTGGCTGATCTCACATGTATCACGTGACTGATCATGCACTGATCACGTGGCTCTCATGCACAGATCATGTGGCTATCATGCACTGATCATGTAGCTATCATGCACTGATCACGTGGCTGATCATACATGATCACGCGGCTCCATGTACTGGTCATGTGACTGATCATGCACTGATCACGTAATTGATCCTGCACTGATCACATGGCTCATCACGCACTGATCCGGTGTCTGATCACACACGTATCACGTGACTGATTATGTACAGATCACGTAAATAATCATGAAGTGATCACGTGGCGATCATGCACTGATCACGTGGATAACATGCACTGATCACGTGGCTGACACACACGTATCACGTGACTGATCATGCACTGATCACGTGCTGATCATGCACTGATCACGTGGCTATCATGCACTGATCACGTGGCCGATCATTCAATGATCACCGAGCACCATGCAGACTGGTCACGACTGATCATGCACTGATCAGGTAATTGATCATGCACTGATCACGTGCGATGATCATGCACAAATCACGGAGCATCATACAGATCACGTGACTGATCATGCACTGATCACGTGCCTATCATGCACTGCTCACGTGGCTGATCATGCAATGATCACGCAGCTACCATGTATTGGTCACATGACTGATCATGCACTGATCACATAACTGATCATGCACTGATCACCTGGCTTATCATGCATTGATCATGTGACTGATCATGTGCTGATCATGTTTGGTGTCACACACTGATCATGTGCCTCTGGAGGCAATGAACATAGAGCTGAGTAGGCAGGAATCAGTCAGCAGGCTATAATCATGGAACTCACCTCTGAGAAATCATGCTGCTCAGCTGGCAATAATCAAGTAGATGAGCAGGCAGGAATTACGCAGCACAGGTGGCAATTGTCAAGGAGATGACAGGCAGGAATCGTGCAGCTCAGCTGGAAATTGTCAAGCAGATGAGCAGACAGTAATCACGCACCTCAGCAGGCCCTGATCACGTGACTGAGCATGTAATGTTCACGTGGCTGATCACACACCTATCATGTGACTGATCATGCACTGATCATGTGACTGATCATGCACTGATCACGTGGCTATCATGCACTGATCACTTGGCTGGACATACACTGATCACGTGCCTGGTCATGCACTGATCACGTGGCTGATCATGCACTGATCACGTGACTGATCATGCACTGATCTCGTGTCTGATCATGCACTGATCACGTGGCTATCATGCACTGCTCACGTGGCTGATCATGCATGATCACGCAGCTACCATGTACTGGTCACATGACTGATCATGCACTGATCACGTGACTGATCATGCAGTGATCACGTGGCTTTCATGCACTACTCACGTGGCTGATCATGCAATGATCATGTAGCTACCATGTACAGGTCACGTGAATGATCATACACCCATCAGGTGACTGATCATGCACTGATCACATAATTGATCATGCACTGATCATGTGGCTGATCATGCACTGATCACGTGGCTGATCATCCACTGATCACGTGACTGATCATGCACTGATCACGTGACTGATCATGCACTGATCACGTGGCTATCATGCACTGATCACGTGGCTGGTCATACACTGACCACGTGCCTGGTCATGCACAGATAACATGACTGTTCATGCACTGAACACGTGATTGATCATGCACTGATCACGTGGCTATCATGCACTGATCACGTGATGATCATGCACTGATCACGTGGATATCATACACTGATCACGTGGTTGATCATACACTGTTCACGTGTTTGACTATGCAGTGATCACTTGGTTGATCATACACTGCTCAGGTAACTGATCATGCACTGATCACGTGGCTATCATGCACTGATCACTTGCCTGAACATGCACTGTTCACGTGGCTGATCACACACTGTCACGTGACATATCATGCACTGATCACGTGGCACTCATGCACTGATCACGTGGCTGATCATACTCTGCTCACGTAACTGATCATGAACACATCACGTGGCTATCATGCACTGATCACGTGGCTGATCACATGCACTGATCACGTGCTGATCACACATGTATCACGCGACTGATCATGCACTGATCACGTGGCTGCTCATGCACTGATCCCGTGGCTATCATGGACTGATCACGTGGATAACATGCACTGATCACGTGGCTGATCACACACGTATCACATGACTGATCATGCACTGATCACGTGGCTATCATGCACTGATCACGTGGCTGATCACGCAATGATCACGTAGCTACCATGTACTGGTCACGTGACTGATCATGCACTGATCACGTAATTGATCCTGCACTGATCACATGGCTCATCACGCACTGATCATGTGGCTGATCACACACGTATCACGTGACTGATCATGTACAGATCACGTAAATAATCATGAATTGATCACGTGGCTATCCTGCACTGATCACGTGGATATCATGCACTGATCACGTGGCTGATCACACACGTATCACGTGACTGATCATGCACTGATCACGTGACTGATCATGCACTGCTCACGTGGCTGATCATGCAATGATCACACAGCTACCATGCACTGGTCACATGACTGATCATGCACTGATCACATAATTGATCATGCACTGATCACCTGGCTTATCATGCATTGATCATGTGACTGATCATGTGCTGATCATTTTTCGTGTCACACACTGATCATGTGCTTCTGGAGGCAATGAACATAGAGCTGAGTACGCAGGAATCAGTCAGCAGGCTATAATCATGGAACACAGCTCTAAGAAATCATGCTGCTCAGCTGGCAATAATCAAGTAGATGAGCAGGCACGAATTACGCAGCACAGCTGGCAATTGTCAAGCAGATGACAGGCAGGAATCGTGCAGCTCAGCTGGAAATTGTCAAGCAGATGAGCAGACAGTAATCACGCAGCTCAGCAGGCCCTGATCACGTGACTGAGCATGCACTGTTCACATGGCTGATCACACACCTATCACGTGACTGATCATGCACTGATCATGTGACTGATCATGCACTGATCACGTAGCTATCTTGCACTGATCAGTTGGCTGATCATACACTCATCACGGGACTGATCGTGCACTGATCACTGCGCTATCATGCATTGAATACATGACTCCACATGCACTGATCACATGGCTGATCATGCACTGATCACGTGGCTATCATGCACTTCTTACGTGGCTGATCAGGCAATGATCACGTAGCTACCATGTACTGGTCACGTGACTGATCATGCACTGATCACATAATTGATCATGCACTGATCATGTGGCTGATCATGCACTGATCACGTGGCTGAACATACCCTGATCACGTGACTGATCACGTGACTGATCATGCACTGATCACGTGGCTATCATGCACTGATCACTTGGCTGGACATACACTGATCACGTGCCTGGTCATGCACTGATCACGTGGCTGATCATGCACTGATCACGTGACTGATCATGCACTGATCTCGTCTGATCATGCACTGATCACGTGGCTATCATGCACTGCTCCCGTGGCTGATCATGCGATTATCACGCAGCTACCATGTACTGGTCACATGACTGATCATACACTGATCACGTAATTGATCCTGCACTGACCACATGGCTTATCACGCACTGATAAGGTGGCTGATCACACACGTATCACGTGACTGATCATGTACAGATCACGTGAATAATCATGAAGTGATCACGTGGCTATCCTGCACTGATCACGTGGTTATCATGCATCTATCACGTGACTGATCATGCACAGATCACGTGACTGATCATGCACTGATCACGTGGCTATCATGCACTGATCACGTGGCTGATCATGCACTGATCACATGACTGATCATGCACTGATCACGTGGCTTATCATGCACTGATCATGTGACTGATCATGCGCTGATCATGTTTGGTATCATACACTGATCATGTGCCTCTGGAGGCAATGAACAAAGAGCTGAGTAGGCACGAATCAGTCAGCAGGCTATAATCATGGAACTCAGCTGTGAGAAATCATGCTGCTCAGCTGGCAATAATCAAGCAGCTGAGCAGGCAGGAATTACGCAGCACAGCTGGCAATTGTCAAGCAGATGACAGGCAGGAATCGTGCAGCTCAGCTGGCAATTGTCAAGCAGATGAGCAGACAGTAATCACGCAGCTCAGCAGGCCCTGATCACGTGACTGAGCATGCACTGTTCACGTGGCTGATCACACACTGATCACGTGACTGATCATGCACTGATCACGTGACTGATCATGCACTGATCACGTGGCTATCATGCACTGATCACGTGGCTGATCATGCACTGATCACGTGACTGATCATGCACTGATCACGGCTATCATGCACTGACACATGACTCACATGCACTGATCACGTGGCTGATCATGCACTGATCACGTGACTGATCATGCACTGATCACGTGACTGATCATGCACTGATCACGTGGCTGATCATGCACTGATCACGTGGCTATCATGCACTGATCACGTGGCTGATCATGCAATGATCACGTAGCTACCATGCACTGATCACGTGACTGATCATGCACTGATCACGTAATTGATCATGCACTGATCACGTGGCTGATCATGCACTGATCACGTGACTGATCATGCACTGATCACGTGGCTATCATGCACTGATCACGTGGCTGATCATGCACTGATCACGTGCCTGATCATGCACTGATCACGTGGCTGATCATGCACTGATCACGTGACTGATCATGCACTGATCACGTGGCTGATCATGCACTGATCACGTGACTGATCATGCACTGATCACGTGACTGATCATGCACTGATCACGTGACTGATCATGCACTGATCACGTGGCTGATCATGCACTGATCACGTGGCTATCATGCACTGATCACGTGGCTGATCATGCACTGATCACGTGCTATCATGCACTGATCACGTGGCTGATCATGCACTGATCACGTGGTGATCATGCACTGATCACGTGGCTATCATGCACTGATCACGTGGCTGATCATGCACTGATCACGTGCTCATCATGCACTGATCACGTGGTGATCATGCACTGATCACGTGACTGATCATGCACTGATCACGTCTGATCATGCACTGATCACGTGGCTATCATGCACTGCTCACGTGGCTGATCATGCATGATCACGCAGCTACCATGCACTGGTCACATGACTGATCATGCACTGATCACGTGACTGATCATGCACTGATCACGTGGCTATCATGCACTATCACGTGGCTGATCATGCAATGATCATGGAGATACCATGTACAGGTCACGTGAATGATCATACACTGATCAGGTGACTGATCATGCACTGATCACGTGGCTGATCATACACTAATCATGTGACAGATCATGCACTGATCACGTGGCTGATCATGCACTGATACCGTGACTGAGCATGGACTGATCACATGACTATCATGTAGTGATCACGTGACTTAATGGCGCTGATCATGTGACTGATCATGCGCTGATCATGTTTGCTATCATACACTGATCATGTGCCTCTGGAGGCAATAAACAAAGAGCTGAGTAGGCACGAATCAAACAGTCAGCAGGCAATAATCATGGAACTCAGCTGTGAGGAATCATGCTGCTCAGCTGGCAATAATCAAGCAGCTGAGCAGGCAGGAATTACGCAGCACAGCTGGCAATTGTCAAGCAGATGACAGGCAGGAATCGTGCAGCTCAGCTGGCAATTGTCAAGCAGATGAGCAGACAGTAATCACGCAGCTCAGCAGGCCCTGATCACGTGACTGAGCATGCACTGTTCACGTGGCTGATCATACACTGATCACGTGATTGATCATGCACTGATCACTGGATATCATGCACTGATCACGTGGCTGATCATACACTGTTCACGTGTCTGACCATGCACTGATCACGTGGCTGATCATACACTGCTCACGTAACTGATCATGCACTGATCACGTGGCTATCATGCACTGATCACGTGGCTGAACATGCACTGATCACGTGGCTGATCACACACCTGTCACGTGACTGATCATGCACTGATCACGTGGCTGATCATGCACTGATCACGTGGCTATCATGCACTGATCACGTGGCTGATCATGCACTGATCACGTGGCTGATCATGCACTGATCACGTGGCTGATCATGCACTGATCACGTGACTGATCATGCACTGATCACGTGGCTGATCATGCACTGATCACGTGGCTGATCATGCACTGATCACGTGACTGATCATGCACTGATCACGGGCTATCATGCACTGACTACATGACTGACATGCACTGATCACGTGGATGATCATGCACTGATCACGTGACTGATCATGCACTGATCACGTGACTGATCATGCACTGATCACGTGGCTGATCATGCACTGATCACGTGGCTGATCATGCACTGATCACGTGGCTATCATGCACTGATCACGTGACTGATCATGCACTGATCACGTAATTGATCATGCACTGATCACGTGGCTGATCATGCACTGATCACGTGACTGATCATGCACTGATCACGTGGCTATCATGCACTGATCACGTGGCTGATCATGCACTGATCACGTGACTGATCATGCACTGATCACGTGGCTGATCATGCACTGATCACGTGGCTGATCATGCACTGATCACGTGGCTGATCATGCACTGATCACGTGACTGATCATGCACTGATCACGTGGCTATCATGCACTGATCACGTGGCTGATCATGCACTGATCACGTGGCTGATCATGCACTGATCACGTGGCTGATCATGCACTGATCACGTGACTGATCATGCACTGATCACGTGGCTGATCATGCACTGATCACGTGGCTATCATGCACTGATCACGTGGCTGATCATGCACTGATCACGTGGCTATCATGCACTGATCACGTGGCTGATCATGCACTGATCACGTGGCTATCATGCACTGATCACGTGGCTGATCATGCACTGATCACGTGCTGATCATGCACTGATCACGTGAATGATCATGCACTGATCACGTGACTGATCATGCACTGATCACGTGGCTGATCATACACTAATCATGTGACAGATCATGCACTGATCACGTGGCTGATCATGCACTGATACCGTGACTGAGCATGGACTGATCACATGACTATCATGTAGTGATCACGTGACTTAATGGCGCTGATCATGTGACTGATCATGTTTGCTGTCATACACTGATCATGTGCCTCTGGAGGCAATAAACAAAGAGCTGAGTAGGCACGAATCAAACAGTCAGCAGGCAATAATCATGGAACTCAGGTGTGAGGAATCATGCTGCTCAGCTGGCAATAATCAAGCAGCTGAGCAGGCAGGAATTACGCAGCACAGCTGGCAATTGTCAAGCAGATGACAGGCAGGAATCGTGCAGCTCAGCTGGCAATTGTCAAGCAGATGAGCAGACAGTAATCACGCAGCTCAGCAGGCCCTGATCACGTGACTGAGCATGCACTGTTCACGTGGCTGATCATACACTGATCACGTGATGATCATGCACTGATCACGTGGCTGATCATGCACTGATCACGTAACTGATCATGCACTGATCACTTGGATATCATGCACTGATCACGTGGCTGATCATACACTGATCACGTGTCTGACCATGCACTGATCACGTGGCTGATCATACACTGCTCACGTAACTGATCATGCACTGATCACGTGGCTATCATGCACTGATCACGTGGCTGAACATGCACTGTTCACGTGGCTGATCACACACCTGTCACGTGACATATCATGCACTGATCACGTGGCACTCATGCACTGATCACGTGGCTGAAAATACTCTGCTCACGTAACTGATAATGCACACATCACGTGGCTATCATGCACTGCTCACGTGGCTCGTCATGAATGATCACGTAGCTACCATAAACTGGTCACGTGACTGATCATGCACAGATCACGTAAATGATCATGCACTGATCACGTGACTGATCATGTACTGATCACGTGACTGATCATGCACTGATCACGTGGCTATCATGCACTGCTCACGTGGCTGATCATGCAACGATCACGTAGCAACCATGTACTGGTCACGTGACTGATCATGCACTGATCACGTACTTGATCCTGCACTGATCACGTGGCTCATCATGCACTGATCACGTGGCTGATCACACATGTATCACGTGACTGATCATGCACTGATCACGTGGCTCATGCACTGATCACGTGGCTGTCATGCACTGATCACGTGGATATCATGCACTGATCACGTGGCTGATCACACACGTATCACATGACTGATCATGCACTGATCACGTGGCTATCATGCACTGATCACGTGGCTATCATGCACTGATCACGTGGCTGATCATGCAATGATCACGTAGCTACCATGCACTGATCACGTGACTGATCATGCACTGATCACGTAACTGATCATGCACTGATCACGTGGCTGATCATGCACTGATCACGTAACTGATCATGCACTGATCACGTGACTGATCATGCACTGATCACGTGGCTATCATGCACTGATCACTTGGCTGGACATGCACTGATCACGTGCCTGATCATGCACTGATCACGTGGCTGATCATGCACTGATCACGTGACTGATCATGCACTGATCACGTGGCTATCATGCACTGATCACGTGGCTGATCATGCATGATCACGCAGCTACCATGTACTGGTCACATGACTGATCATGCACTGATCACGTGACTGATCATGCACTGATCACGTGGCTATCATGCACTACTCACGTGGCTGATCATGCAATGATCATGTAGCTACCATGTACAGGTCACGTGAATGATCATACACCCATCAGGTGACTGATCATGCACTGATCACGTGGCTATCATGCACTGATCACGAGACTGATCATGCACTGATCACGTCTATATCATGCACTGATCACATGACTGATCATGCACTGATCACGTGGCTGATCATACACTAATCACGTGACAGATCATGCACTGATCACGTGGCTGATCATGCACTGATACCGTGACTGAGCATGGACTGATCACATGACTATCATGTAGTGATCACGTGACTTAATGGCGCTGATCATGTGACTGATCATGCGCTGATCATGTTTGCTATCATACACTGATCATGTGCCTCTGGAGGCAATAAACAAAGAGCTGAGTAGGCACGAATCAAACAGTCAGCAGGCAATAATCATGGAACTCAGCTGTGAGGAATCATGCTGCTCAGCTGGCAATAATCAAGCAGCTGAGCAGGCAGGAATTACGCAGCACAGCTGGCAATTGTCAAGCAGATGACAGGCAGGAATCGTGCAGCTCAGCTGGCAATTGTCAAGCAGATGAGCAGACAGTAATCACGCAGCTCAGCAGGCCCTGATCACGTGACTGAGCATGCACTGATCACGTGGCTGATCATGCACTGATCACGTGGCTGATCATGCACTGATCACGTGGCTGATCATGCACTGATCACGTGGCTGATCATGCACTGATCACGTGGCTGATCATGCACTGATCACGTGGCTGATCATGCACTGATCACGTAACTGATCATGCACTGATCACGTGGCTGATCATGCACTGATCACGTGACTGATCATGCACTGATCACGTGGCTGATCATGCACTGATCACGTGGCTGATCATGCACTGATCACGTGGCTGATCATGCACTGATCACGTGGCTGATCATGCACTGATCACGTGACTGATCATGCACTGATCACGTGACTGATCATGCACTGATCACGTGGCTGATCATGCACTGATCACGTGGCTGATCATGCACTGATCACGTAGCTATCATGCACTGATCACGTGGCTGATCATGCACTGATCACGTGGCTATCATGTACTGATCACGTGACTGATCATGCACTGATCACATGACTGATCATGCACTGATCACGTGGCTTATCATGCACTGATCATGTGACTGATCATGTGCTGATCATGTTTGGTATCATACACTGATCATGTGCCTCTGGAGGCAATGAACAAAGAGCTGAGTAGGCACGAATCAGTCAGCAGGCTATAATCATGGAACTCAGCTGTGAGAAATCATGCTGCTCAGCTGGCAATAATCAAGCAGATGAGCAGGCAGGAATTACGCAGCACAGGTGGCAATTGTCAAGCAGATGACAGGCAGGAATCGTGCAGCTCAGCTGGCAATTGTCAAGCAGATGAGCAGACAGTAATCACGCAGCTCAGCTGGCCCTGATCACGTGACTGAGCATGCACTGTTCACGTGGCTGATCATACACTGATCACGTGACTGATCATGCACTGATCACGTGACTGATCATGCACTGATCACGTGGCTATCATGCACTGATCACGTGGCTGATCATACACTGATCACGTGGCTGATCATGCACTGATCACGTGGCTGATCATGCACTGATCACGTGACTGATCATGCACTGATCACGTGTCTGATCATGCACTGATCACGTGGCTATCATGCACTGATCACGTGGCTGATCATGCATGATCACGCAGCTACCATGCACTGATCACGTGACTGATCATGCACTGATCACGTGACTGATCATGCACTGATCACGTGACTATCATGCACTGATCACGTGGCATCATGCACTGATCACGTGGCTGATCATACACTGATCACGTGACTGATCATGCACTGATCACGTGGCTATCATGCACTGATCACGTGGCTGATCATGCACTGATCACGTAGCTATCATGCACTGATCACGTGACTGATCATGCACTGATCACGTGGCTGATCATGCACTGATCACGTGACTGATCATGCACTGATCACGTGACTGATCATGCACTGATCACGTGGCTATCATGCACTGATCACGTGGCTGATCATGCAACTGATCACGTAGCTATCATGCACTGATCACGTGACTGATCATGCACTGATCACGTAACTGATCATGCACTGATCACGTGGCTCAACATGCACTGATCACGTGGCTGATCACACACGTATCACGTGACTGATCATGCACTGATCACGTGGCTATCATGCACTGATCACGTGGCTATCATGCACTGATCACGTGGCTGATCATGCAATGATCACGTAGCTACCATGCACTGGTCACGTGACTGATCATGCACTGATCACGTAATTGATCATGCACTGATCACGTGGCTGATCATGCACTGATCACGTGGCTGATCATGCACTGATCACGTGACTGATCATGCACTGATCACGTGACTGATCATGCACTGATCACGTGGCTATCATGCACTGATCACGTGGCTGATCATGCACTGATCACGTTCTGATCATGCACTGATCACGTGACTGATCATGCACTGATCACGTGACTGATCATGCACTGATCACGTGGCTGATCATGCACTGATCACGTGGCTATCATGCACTGATCACGTGGCTGATCATGCATGATCACGCAGCTATCATGCACTGGTCACATGACTGATCATGCACTGATCACGTGACTGATCATGCACTGATCACGTGGCTATCATGCACTGATCACGTGGCTGATCATGCACTGATCACGTAACTGATCATGCACTGATCACGTGACTGATCATGCACTGATCACGTGGCTATCATGCACTGATCACGTGGCTGATCATGCACTGATCACGTGGCTGATCATGCACTGATCACGTGGCTGATCATGCACTGATCACGTGACTGATCATGCACTGATCACGTGGCTGATCATGCACTGATCACGTGGCTGATCATGCACTGATCACGTGGCTGATCATGCACTGATCACGTGACTGATCATGCACTGATCACGTGACTGATCATGCACTGATCACGTGACTGATCATGCACTGATCACGTGACTGATCATGCACTGATCACGTGGCTATCATGCACTGATCACGTGGCTGATCATGCACTGATCACGTGACTGATCATGCACTGATCACGTGGCTGATCATGCACTGATCACGTGACTGATCATGCACTGACTGATCATGCACTGATCACGTGGCTATCATGCACTGATCACGTGGCTGATCATGCACTGATCACGTGGCTGATCATGCACTGATCACGTGGCTGATCATGCACTGATCACGTGGTGATCATGCACTGATCACGTGGCTGATCATGCACTGATCACGTGGCTGGACATGCACTGATCACGTGCCTGATCATGCACTGATCACGTGGCTGATCATGCACTGATCACGTGACTGATCATGCACTGATCACGTCTGATCATGCACTGATCACGTGGCTATCATGCACTGCTCACGTGGCTGATCATGCATGATCACGCAGCTACCATGTACTGGTCACGTGACTGATCATGCACTGATCACGTGACTGATCATGCACTGATCACGTGGCTATCATGCACTATCACGTGGCTGATCATGCACTGATCATGTAGCTACCATGTACTGGTCACGTGAATGATCATGCACTGATCACGTGACTGATCATGCACTGATCACGTGGCTGATCATACACTAATCATGTGACAGATCATGCACTGATCACGTGGCTGATCATGCACTGATACCGTGACTGAGCATGGACTGATCACATGACTATCATGTAGTGATCACGTGACTTAATGGCGCTGATCATGTGACTGATCATGCGCTGATCATGTTTGCTATCATACACTGATCATGTGCCTCTGGAGGCAATAAACAAAGAGCTGAGTAGGCACGAATCAAACAGTCAGCAGGCAATAATCATGGAACTCAGCTGTGAGGAATCATGCTGCTCAGCTGGCAATAATCAAGCAGCTGAGCAGGCAGGAATTACGCAGCACAGCTGGCAATTGTCAAGCAGATGACAGGCAGGAATCGTGCAGCTCAGCTGGCAATTGTCAAGCAGATGAGCAGACAGTAATCACGCAGCTCAGCAGGCCCTGATCACGTGACTGAGCATGCACTGTTCACGTGGCTGATCATACACTGATCACGTGATTGATCATGCACTGATCACTTGGATATCATGCACTGATCACGTGGCTGATCATACACTGTTCACGTGTCTGACCATGCACTGATCACGTGGCTGATCATACACTGCTCACGTAACTGATCATGCACTGATCACGTGGCTATCATGCACTGATCACGTGGCTGAACATGCACTGTTCACGTGGCTGATCACACACCTGTCACGTGACTGATCATGCACTGATCACGTGGCTGATCATGCACTGATCACGTGGCTATCATGCACTGATCACGTGGCTGATCATGCACTGATCACGTGGCTGATCATGCACTGATCACGTGGCTGATCATGCACTGATCACGTGACTGATCATGCACTGATCACGTGGCTATCATGCACTGATCACGTGGCTGATCATGCACTGATCACGTGACTGATCATGCACTGATCACGTGGCTATCATGCACTGACACATGACTGATCATGCACTGATCACGTGGCTGATCATGCACTGATCACGTGACTGATCATGCACTGATCACGTGACTGATCATGCACTGATCACGTGGCTGATCATGCACTGATCACGTGGCTGATCATGCACTGATCACGTGGCTATCATGCACTGATCACGTGACTGATCATGCACTGATCACGTAATTGATCATGCACTGATCACGTGGCTGATCATGCACTGATCACGTGACTGATCATGCACTGATCACGTGGCTATCATGCACTGATCACGTGGCTGATCATGCACTGATCACGTGACTGATCATGCACTGATCACGTGGCTGATCATGCACTGATCACGTGGCTGATCATGCACTGATCACGTGGCTGATCATGCACTGATCACGTGACTGATCATGCACTGATCACGTGACTGATCATGCACTGATCACGTGGCTGATCATGCACTGATCACGTGGCTGATCATGCACTGATCACGTGCCTGATCATGCACTGATCACGTGGCTGATCATGCACTGATCACGTGACTGATCATGCACTGATCACGTGACTGATCATGCACTGATCACGTGGCTATCATGCACTGATCACGTGGCTGATCATGCACTGATCACGTGGCTATCATGCACTGATCACGTGACTGATCATGCACTGATCACGTGGCTATCATGCACTGATCACGTGGCTGATCATGCAATGATCACGTAGCTACATGCACTGATCACGTGAATGATCATACACTGATCACGTGACTGATCATGCACTGATCACGTGGCTGATCATACACTAATCATGTGACAGATCATGCACTGATCACGTGGCTGATCATGCACTGATACCGTGACTGAGCATGGACTGATCACATGACTATCATGTAGTGATCACGTGACTTAATGGCGCTGATCATGTGACTGATCATGTTTGCTGTCATACACTGATCATGTGCCTCTGGAGGCAATAAACAAAGAGCTGAGTAGGCACGAATCAAACAGTCAGCAGGCAATAATCATGGAACTCAGGTGTGAGGAATCATGCTGCTCAGCTGGCAATAATCAAGCAGCTGAGCAGGCAGGAATTACGCAGCACAGCTGGCAATTGTCAAGCAGATGACAGGCAGGAATCGTGCAGCTCAGCTGGCAATTGTCAAGCAGATGAGCAGACAGTAATCACGCAGCTCAGCAGGCCCTGATCACGTGACTGAGCATGCACTGATCACGTGGCTGATCATGCACTGATCACGTGATGATCATGCACTGATCACGTGGCTGATCATGCACTGATCACGTGACTGATCATGCACTGATCACTTGGATATCATGCACTGATCACGTGGCTGATCATACACTGTTCACGTGTCTGACCATGCACTGATCACGTGGCTGATCATACACTGCTCAGGTAACTGATCATGCACTGATCACGTGGCTATCATGCACTGATCACGTGGCTGAACATGCACTGTTCACGTGGCTGATCACACACCTGTCACGTGACATATCATGCACTTATCACGTGGCACTCATGCACTGATCACGTGGCTGATCATACTCTGCTCACGTAACTGATCATGCACACATCACGTGGCTATCATGCACTGCTCACGTGGCTCGTCATTGAATGATCACGTAGCTACCATAAACTGGTCACGTGACTGATCATGCACAGATCACGTAAATGATCATGCACTGTTCACGTGACTGATCATGTACTGATCACGTGACTGATCATGCACTGATCACGTGGCTATCATGCACTGCTCACGTGGCTGATCATGCAACGATCACGTAGCAACCATGTACTGGTCACGTGACTGATCATGCACTGATCACGTACTTGATCCTGCACTGATCACGTGGCTCATCATGCACTGATCACGTGGCTGATCACACATGTATCACGTGACTGATCATGCACTGATCACGTGGCTATCAAGCACTTATCACGTGGCTGTCATGCACTGATCACGTGGATATCATGCACTGATCACGTGGCTGATCACACACGTATCACATGACTGATCATGCACTGATCACGTGGCTATCATGCACTGATCACGTGGCTATCATGCACTGATCACGTGGCTGATCATGCAATGATCACGTAGCTATCATGTACTGGTCACGTGACTGATCATGCACTGATCACGTAATTGATCATGCACTGATCACGTGGCTGATCATGCACTGATCACGTGACTGATCATGCACTGATCACGTGACTGATCATGCACTGATCACGTGGCTATCATGCACTGATCACTTGGCTGATCATGCACTGATCACGTGCCTGATCATGCACTGATCACGTGGCTGATCATGCACTGATCACGTGACTGATCATGCACTGATCACGTGGCTATCATGCACTGATCACGTGGCTGATCATGCATGATCACGCAGCTACCATGTACTGGTCACATGACTGATCATGCACTGATCACGTGACTGATCATGCACTGATCACGTGGCTATCATGCACTACTCACGTGGCTGATCATGCAATGATCATGTAGCTACCATGTACAGGTCACGTGAATGATCATACACCCATCAGGTGACTGATCATGCACTGATCACGTGGCTATCATGCACTGATCACGAGACTGATCATGCACTGATCACGTCTATATCATGCACTGATCACATGACTGCCCATGCACTGATCACGTGGCTGATCATACACTAATCATGTGACAGATCATGCACTGATCACGTGGCTGATCATGCACTGATACCGTGACTGAGCATGGACTGATCACATGACTATCATGTAGTGATCACGTGACTTAATGGCGCTGATCATGTGACTGATCATGCGCTGATCATGTTTGCTATCATACACTGATCATGTGCCTCTGGAGGCAATAAACAAAGAGCTGAGTAGGCACGAATCAAACAGTCAGCAGGCAATAATCATGGAACTCAGCTGTGAGGAATCATGCTGCTCAGCTGGCAATAATCAAGCAGCTGAGCAGGCAGGAATTACGCAGCACAGCTGGCAATTGTCAAGCAGATGACAGGCAGGAATCGTGCAGCTCAGCTGGCAATTGTCAAGCAGATGAGCAGACAGTAATCACGCAGCTCAGCAGGCCCTGATCACGTGACTGAGCATGCACTGTTCACGTGGCTGATCATGCACTGATCACGTGGCTGATCATGCACTGATCACGTGGCTGATCATGCACTGATCACGTGGCTGATCATGCACTGATCACGTGGCTGATCATGCACTGATCACGTGGCTGATCATGCACTGATCACGTGGCTGATCATGCACTGATCACGTGGCTGATCATGCACTGATCACGTGACTGATCATGCACTGATCACGTGGCTGATCATGCACTGATCACGTGGCTGATCATGCACTGATCACGTGGCTGATCATGCACTGATCACGTGGCTGATCATGCACTGATCACGTGACTGATCATGCACTGATCACGTGACTGATCATGCACTGATCACGTGGCTGATCATGCACTGATCACGTGGCTGATCATGCACTGATCACGTGGCTATCATGCACTGATCACGTGGCTGATCATGCACTGATCACGCAGCTACCATGCACTGATCACGTGACTGATCATGCACTGATCACGTGACTGATCATGCACTGATCACGTGGCTTATCATGCACTGATCATGTGACTGATCATGTGCTGATCATGTTTGGTGTCATACACTGATCATGTGCCTCTGGAGGCAATGAACATAGAGCTGAGTAGGCAGGAATCAGTCAGCAGGCTATAATCATGGAACTCAGCTCTGAGAAATCATGCTGCTCAGCTGGCAATAATCAAGTAGCTGAGCAGGCAGGAATTACGCAGCACAGGTGGCAATTGTCAAGCAGATGACAGGCAGGAATCGTGCAGCTCAGCTGGCAATTGTCAAGCAGATGAGCAGACAGTAATCACGCAGCTCAGCTGGCCCTGATCACGTGACTGAGCATGCACTGTTCACGTGGCTGATCATACACTGATCACGTGACTGATCATGCACTGATCACGTGACTGATCATGCACTGATCACGTGGCTATCATGCACTGATCACGTGGCTGATCATGCACTGATCACGTGGCTGATCATGCACTGATCACGTGGCTGATCATGCACTGATCACGTGACTGATCATGCACTGATCACGTGTCTGATCATGCACTGATCACGTGGCTATCATGCACTGATCACGTGGCTGATCATGCATGATCACGCAGCTATCATGCACTGATCACGTGACTGATCATGCACTGATCACGTGACTGATCATGCACTGATCACGTGACTATCATGCACTGATCACGTGGCATCATGCACTGATCACGTGGCTGATCATACACTGATCACGTAAATGATCATGCACACATCACGTGGCTATCATGCACTGCTCACGTGGCTGTCATGCACTGATCACGTAGCTATCATGCACTGATCACGTGACTGATCATGCACTGATCACGTAAATGATCATGCACTGATCACGTGACTGATCATGCACTGATCACGTGACTGATCATGCACTGATCACGTGGCTATCATGCACTGATCACGTGGCTGATCATGCAACGATCACGTAGCAACCATGTACTGGTCACGTGACTGATCATGCACTGATCACGTAATTGATCATGCACTGATCACGTGGCTCAACATGCACTGATCACGTGGCTGATCACACACGTATCACGTGACTGATCATGCACTGATCACGTGGCTATCATGCACTGATCACGTGGCTATCATGCACTGATCACGTGGCTGATCATGCACTGATCACGTGGCTATCATGCACTGATCACGTGACTGATCATGCACTGATCACGTGGCTGATCATGCACTGATCACGTGGCTGATCATGCACTGATCACGTGGCTGATCATGCACTGATCACGTGACTGATCATGCACTGATCACGTGACTGATCATGCACTGATCACGTGGCTATCATGCACTGATCACGTGGCTGATCATGCACTGATCACGTCTGATCATGCACTGATCACGTGACTGATCATGCACTGATCACGTGACTGATCATGCACTGATCACGTGGCTGATCATGCACTGATCACGTGGCTATCATGCACTGATCACGTGGCTGATCATGCATGATCACGCAGCTACCATGCACTGGTCACGTGACTGATCATGCACTGATCACGTGACTGATCATGCACTGATCACGTGGCTATCATGCACTGATCACGTGGCTGATCATGCACTGATCACGTGACTGATCATGCACTGATCACGTGACTGATCATGCACTGATCACGTGGCTATCATGCACTGATCACGTGGCTGATCATGCACTGATCACGTGGCTGATCATGCACTGATCACGTGGCTGATCATGCACTGATCACGTGACTGATCATGCACTGATCACGTGGCTGATCATGCACTGATCACGTGGCTGATCATGCACTGATCACGTGGCTGATCATGCACTGATCACGTGACTGATCATGCACTGATCACGTGACTGATCATGCACTGATCACGTGACTGATCATGCACTGATCACGTGACTGATCATGCACTGATCACGTGGCTATCATGCACTGATCACGTGGCTGATCATGCACTGATCACGTGGCTGATCATGCACTGATCACGTGGCTGATCATGCACTGATCACGTGACTGATCATGCACTGATCACGTGGCTGATCATGCACTGATCACGTGGCTATCATGCACTGATCACGTGGCTGATCATGCACTGATCACGTGGCTGATCATGCACTGATCACGTGGCTGATCATGCACTGATCACGTGGCTATCATGCACTGATCACGTGGCTGATCATGCACTGATCACGTGGCTACCATGTACTGATCACGTGACTGATCATGCACTGATCACGTGACTGATCATGCACTGATCACGTGGCTGATCATGCACTGATCACGTGGCTGATCATGCACTGATCACGTGACTGATCATGCACTGATCACGTGGCTGATCATGCACTGATCACGTGGCTGATCATGCACTGATCACGTGGCTGATCATGCACTGATCACGTGACTGATCATGCACTGATCACGTCTATATCATGCACTGATCACATGACTGCCCATGCACTGATCACGTGGATGATCATACACTAATATTGTGACAGATCATGCACTGATCACGTGGCTGATCATGCACTGATACCGTGACTGAGCATGGACTGATCACATGACTATCATGTAGTGATCACGTGACTTAATGGCGCTGATCATGTGACTGATCATGCGCTGATCATGTTTGCTATCATACACTGATCATGTGCCTCTGGAGGCAATAAACAAAGAGCTGAGTAGGCACGAATCAAACAGTCAGCAGGCAATAATCATGGAACTCAGGTGTGAGGAATCATGCTGCTCAGCTGGCAATAATCAAGCAGCTGAGCAGGCAGAAATTACGCAGCACAGCTGGCAATTGTCAAGCAGATGACAGGCAGGAATCGTGCAGCTCAGCTGGCAATTGTCAAGCAGATGAGCAGACAGTAATCACGCAGCTCAGCAGGCCCTGATCACGTGACTGAGCATGCACTGTTCACGTGGCTGATCATACACTGATCACGTGATGATCATGCACTGATCACTTGGATATCATGCACTGATCACGTGGCTGATCATACACTGTTCACGTGTCTGAACATGCACTGATCACGTGGCTGATCATACACTGCTCACGTAACTGATCATGCACTGATCACGTGGCTATCATGCACTGATCACGTGGCTGAACATGCACTGTTCACGTGGCTGATCACACACCTGTAACGTGACATATCATGCACTGATCACGTGGCACTCATGCACTGATCACGTGGCTGATCATACTCTGCTCACGTAACTCATGCACACATCACGTGGCTATCATGCACTGCTCACGTGGCTCGTCATGGAATGATCACGTAGCAACCATATACTGGCACGTGACTGATCATGCAAAGATCACGTAAATGATCATGCACTGTTCACGTGACTGATCATGTACTGATCACGTGACTGATCATGCACTGATCACGTGGCTATCATGCACTGCTCACGTGGCTGATCATGCAACGGTCACGTAGCAACCATGTACTGGTCACGTGACTGATCATGCACTGATCACGTAATTGATCATGCACTGATCACGTGGCTCATCATGCACTGATCACGTGGCTGATCACACATGTATCACGTGACTGATCATGCACTGATCACGTGGCTATCATGCACTGATCACGTGGCTATCATGCACTGATCACGTGGCTATCATGCACTGATCACGTGACTGATCATGCACTGATCACGTGGATATCATGCACTGATCACGTGGCTGATCACACACGATCACGTGACTGATCATGCACTGATCACGTGGCTATCATGCACTGATCACGTGGCTATCATGCACTGATCACGTGGCTGATCATGCACTGATCACGTAGCTACCATGTACTGGTCACGTGACTGATCATGCACTGATCACGTAATTGATCATGCACTGATCACGTGGCTGATCATGCACTGATCACGTGGCTGATCATGCACTGATCACGTAACTGATCATGCACTGATCACGTGACTGATCATGCACTGATCACGTGGCTATCATGCACTGATCACGTGGCTGATCATACACTGATCACGTGCCTGATCATGCACTGATCACGTGGCTGATCATGCACTGATCACGTGACTGATCATGCACTGATCACGTGTCTGATCATGCACTGATCACGTGGCTATCATGCACTGCTCACGTGGCTGATCATGCCATGATCACGCAGCTACCATGTACTGGTCACATGACTGATCATGCACTGATCACGTGACTGATCATGCACTGATCACGTGGCTATCATGCACTACTCACGTGGCTGATCATGCAATGATCATGTAGCTACCATGTAGAGGTCACGTGAATGATCATACACCCATCAGGTGACTGATCATGCACTGATCACGTGGCTATCATGCACTGATCACGAGACTGATCATGCACTGATCACGTCTATATCATGCACTGATCACATGACTGCCCATGCACTGATCACGTGGATGATCATACACTAATCATGTGACAGATCATGCACTGATCACGTGGCTGATCATGCACTGATACCGTGACTGAGCATGGACTGATCACATGACTATCATGTAGTGATCACGTGACTTAATGGCGCTGATCATGTGACTGATCATGCGCTGATCATGTTTGCTATCATACACTGATCATGTGCCTCTGGAGGCAATAAACAAAGAGCTGAGTAGGCACGAATCAAACAGTCAGCAGGCAATAATCATGGAACTCAGGTGTGAGGAATCATGCTGCTCAGCTGGCAATAATCAAGCAGCTGAGCAGGCAGGAATTACGCAGCACAGCTGGCAATTGTCAAGCAGATGACAGGCAGGAATCGTGCAGCTCAGCTGGCAATTGTCAAGCAGATGAGCAGACAGTAATCACGCAGCTCAGCAGGCCCAGATCACGTGACTGAGCATGCACTGTTCACGTGGCTGATCATACACTGATCACGTGATGATCATGCACTGATCACTTGGATATCATGCACTGATCACGTGGCTGATCATACACTGTTCACGTGACTCATGCACTGATCACGTGGCTGATCATGCACTGCTCACGTGGCTGATCATGCACTGATCACGTGGCTATCATGCACTGGTCACGTGACTGATCATGCACTGATCACGTGGCTGATCATGCACTGATCACGTGACTGATCATGCACTGATCACGTGACTGATCATGCACTGATCACGTGGCTATCATGCACTGCTCACGTGGCTGATCATGCAATGATCACGTAGCTACCATGTACTGGTCACGTGACTGATCATGCACTGATCACGTAATTGATCATGCACTGATCACGTGGCTGATCATGCACTGATCACGTGGCTGATCACACATGATCACGTGACTGATCATGCACTGATCACGTGGCTATCATGCACTGATCACGTGGCTGATCATGCACTGATCACGTGGCTATCATGCACTGATCACGTGGCTGATCATGCACTGATCACGTGACTGATCATGCACTGATCACGTGACTATCATGCACTGATCACGTGGCTGATCACACACGATCACGTGACTGATCATGCACTGATCACGTGGCTATCATGCACTGATCACGTGGCTATCATGCACTGATCACGTGGCTGATCATGCACTGATCACGTAGCTATCATGCACTGATCACGTGACTGATCATGCACTGATCACGTGACTGATCATGCACTGATCACGTGGCTGATCATGCACTGATCACGTGGCTGATCATGCACTGATCACGTGACTGATCATGCACTGATCACGTGACTGATCATGCACTGATCACGTGGCTATCATGCACTGATCACGTGGCTGATCATGCACTGATCACGTGCCTGATCATGCACTGATCACGTGGCTGATCATGCACTGATCACGTGACTGATCATGCACTGATCACGTGACTGATCATGCACTGATCACGTGGCTATCATGCACTGATCACGTGGCTGATCATGCATGATCACGCAGCTACCATGTACTGGTCACATGACTGATCATGCACTGATCACGTGACTGATCATGCACTGATCACGTGGCTATCATGCACTACTCACGTGGCTGATCATGCAATGATCATGTAGCTACCATGTACTGGTCACGTGAATGATCATGCACTGATCACGTGACTGATCATGCACTGATCACGTGGCTATCATGCACTGATCACGTGACTGATCATGCACTGATCACGTGATATCATGCACTGATCACATGACTGATCATGCACTGATCACGTGGCTGATCATACACTGATCACGTGACTGATCATGCACTGATCACGTGGCTGATCATGCACTGATCACGTGACTGATCATGCACTGATCACGTGGCTATCATGCACTGATCACGTGGCTGATCATGCACTGATCACGTGGCTGATCACACACTGATCACGTGACTATCATGCACTGATCACGTGGCATCATGCACTGATCACGTGGCTGATCATACACTGATCACGTAACTCATGCACTGATCACGTGGCTATCATGCACTGCTCACGTGGCTGATCATGCAATGATCACGTAGCAACCATATACTGGTCACGTGACTGATCATGCACTGATCACGTGGCTGATCATGCACTGATCACGTGACTGATCATGCACTGATCACGTGACTGATCATGCACTGATCACGTGGCTGATCACACATGATCACGTGACTGATCATGCACTGATCACGTGGCTATCATGCACTGATCACGTGGCTGATCATGCACTGATCACGTGGATATCATGCACTGATCACGTGGCTGATCATGCACTGATCACGTGACTGATCATGCACTGATCACGTGGCTATCATGCACTGATCACGTGGCTATCATGCACTGATCACGTGGCTGATCATGCACTGATCACGTAGCTATCATGCACTGATCACGTGACTGATCATGCACTGATCACGTAATTGATCATGCACTGATCACGTGACTGATCATGCACTGATCACGTGGCTATCATGCACTGATCACGTGGCTGATCATGCACTGATCACGTGACTGATCATGCACTGATCACGTGGCTGATCATGCACTGATCACGTGACTGATCATGCACTGATCACGTGACTGATCATGCACTGATCACGTGGCTATCATGCACTGCTCACGTGGCTGATCATGCCATGATCACGCAGCTACCATGTACTGGTCACATGACTGATCATGCACTGATCACGTGACTGATCATGCACTGATCACGTGGCTATCATGCACTACTCACGTGGCTGATCATGCAATGATCATGTAGCTACCATGTACAGGTCACGTGAATGATCATACACCCATCAGGTGACTGATCATGCACTGATCACGTGGCTATCATGCACTGATCACGAGACTGATCATGCACTGATCACGTCTATATCATGCACTGATCACATGACTGCCCATGCACTGATCACGTGGATGATCATACACTAATCATGTGACAGATCATGCACTGATCACGTGGCTGATCATGCACTGATACCGTGACTGAGCATGGACTGATCACATGACTATCATGTAGTGATCACGTGACTTAATGGCGCTGATCATGTGACTGATCATGCGCTGATCATGTTTGCTATCATACACTGATCATGTGCCTCTGGAGGCAATAAACAAAGAGCTGAGTAGGCACGAATCAAACAGTCAGCAGGCAATAATCATGGAACTCAGCTGTGAGGAATCATGCTGCTCAGCTGGCAATAATCAAGCAGCTGAGCAGGCAGGAATTACGCAGCACAGCTGGCAATTGTCAAGCAGATGACAGGCAGGAATCGTGCAGCTCAGCTGGCAATTGTCAAGCAGATGAGCAGACAGTAATCACGCAGCTCAGCAGGCCCAGATCACGTGACTGAGCATGCACTGTTCACGTGGCTGATCATACACTGATCACGTGATGATCATGCACTGATCACTTGGATATCATGCACTGATCACGTGGCTGATCATACACTGTTCACGTGTCTGACCATGCACTGATCACGTGGCTGATCATACACTGCTCACGTAACTGATCATGCACTGATCACGTGGCTATCATGCACTGATCACGTGGCTGAACATGCACTGTTCACGTGGCTGATCACACACCTGTCACGTGACATATCATGCACTGATCACGTGGCACTCATGCACTGATCACGTGGCTGATCATACTCTGCTCACGTAACTCATGCACACATCACGTGGCTATCATGCACTGCTCACGTGGCTCGTCATGGAATGATCACGTAGCTACCATATACTGGCACGTGACTGATCATGCACTGATCACGTAAATGATCATGCACTGTTCACGTGACTGATCATGCACTGATCACGTGACTGATCATGCACTGATCACGTGGCTATCATGCACTGCTCACGTGGCTGATCATGCAACGATCACGTAGCAACCATGTACTGGTCACGTGACTGATCATGCACTGATCACGTAATTGATCATGCACTGATCACGTGGCTCATCATGCACTGATCACGTGGCTGATCACACATGTATCACGTGACTGATCATGCACTGATCACGTGGCTCATGCACTGATCACGTGGCTGTCATGCACTGATCACGTGGATATCATGCACTGATCACGTGGCTGATCACACACGATCACATGACTGATCATGCACTGATCACGTGGCTATCATGCACTGATCACGTGGCTATCATGCACTGATCACGTGGCTGATCACACTGATCACATGACTGATCATGCACTGATCACGTGGCTATCATGCACTGATCACGTGGCTGATCACACATGATCACGTGACTGATCATGCACTGATCACGTGGCTATCATGCACTGATCACGTGGCTATCATGCACTGATCACGTGGCTGATCATGCACTGATCACGTAGCTATCATGCACTGATCACGTGACTGATCATGCACTGATCACGTGGCTGATCATGCACTGATCACGTGGCTGATCATGCACTGATCACGTGGCTGATCATGCACTGATCACGTGACTGATCATGCACTGATCACGTGGCTATCATGCACTGATCACGTGGCTGATCATGCACTGATCACGTGACTGATCATGCACTGATCACGTGGCTGATCATGCACTGATCACGTGGCTGATCATGCACTGATCACGTGGCTATCATGCACTGATCACGTGGCTGATCATGCACTGATCACGTAGCTATCATGCACTGATCACGTGACTGATCATGCACTGATCACGTAACTGATCATGCACTGATCACGTGGCTGATCATGCACTGATCACGTGGCTGATCATGCACTGATCACGTGACTGATCATGCACTGATCACGTGACTGATCATGCACTGATCACGTGGCTATCATGCACTGATCACGTGGCTGATCATGCACTGATCACGTGACTGATCATGCACTGATCACGTGGCTATCATGCACTGATCACGTGGCTGATCATGCCATGATCACGCAGCTACCATGTACTGGTCACATGACTGATCATGCACTGATCACGTGACTGATCATGCACTGATCACGTGGCTATCATGCACTACTCACGTGGCTGATCATGCAATGATCATGTAGCTACCATGTACAGGTCACGTGAATGATCATACACCCATCAGGTGACTGATCATGCACTGATCACGTGGCTATCATGCACTGATCACGAGACTGATCATGCACTGATCACGTCTATATCATGCACTGATCACATGACTGCCCATGCACTGATCACGTGGATGATCATGCACTAATCATGTGACAGATCATGCACTGATCACGTGGCTGATCATGCACTGATACCGTGACTGAGCATGGACTGATCACATGACTATCATGTAGTGATCACGTGACTTAATGGCGCTGATCATGTGACTGATCATGCGCTGATCATGTTTGCTATCATACACTGATCATGTGCCTCTGGAGGCAATAAACAAAGAGCTGAGTAGGCACGAATCAAACAGTCAGCAGGCAATAATCATGGAACTCAGGTGTGAGGAATCATGCTGCTCAGCTGGCAATAATCAAGCAGCTGAGCAGGCAGGAATTACGCAGCACAGCTGGCAATTGTCAAGCAGATGACAGGCAGGAATCGTGCAGCTCAGCTGGCAATTGTCAAGCAGATGAGCAGACAGTAATCACGCAGCTCAGCAGGCCCAGATCACGTGACTGAGCATGCACTGTTCACGTGGCTGATCATACACTGATCACGTGATGATCATGCACTGATCACTTGGATATCATGCACTGATCACGTGGCTGATCATACACTGTTCACGTGTCTGACCATGCACTGATCACGTGGCTGATCATACACTGCTCACGTAACTGATCATGCACTGATCACGTGGCTATCATGCACTGATCACGTGGCTGAACATGCACTGTTCACGTGGCTGATCACACACCTGTCACGTGACATATCATGCACTGATCACGTGGCACTCATGCACTGATCACGTGGCTGATCATACTCTGCTCACGTAACTCATGCACACATCACGTGGCTATCATGCACTGCTCACGTGGCTCGTCATGGAATGATCACGTAGCTACCATATACTGGTCACGTGACTGATCATGCACTGATCACGTAAATGATCATGCACTGTTCACGTGACTGATCATGTACTGATCACGTGACTGATCATGCACTGATCACGTGGCTATCATGCACTGCTCACGTGGCTGATCATGCAACGATCACGTAGCAACCATGTACTGGTCACGTGACTGATCATGCACTGATCACGTAATTGATCATGCACTGATCACGTGGCTCATCATGCACTGATCACGTGGCTGATCACACATGTATCACGTGACTGATCATGCACTGATCACGTGGCTATCATGCACTGATCACGTGGCTGTCATGCACTGATCACGTGGATATCATGCACTGATCACGTGGCTGATCACACACGATCACATGACTGATCATGCACTGATCACGTGGCTATCATGCACTGATCACGTGGCTGATCACACATGATCACGTGACTGATCATGCACTGATCACGGCTGATCATGCACTGATCACGTGGCTATCATGCACTGATCACGTGGCTGATCATGCACTGATCACGTAGCTATCATGCACTGATCACGTGACTGATCATGCACTGATCACGTGACTGATCATGCACTGATCACGTGGCTGATCATGCACTGATCACGTGGCTGATCATGCACTGATCACGTGACTGATCATGCACTGATCACGTGGCTATCATGCACTGATCACGTGGCTGATCATGCACTGATCACGTGACTGATCATGCACTGATCACGTGGCTGATCATGCACTGATCACGTGACTGATCATGCACTGATCACGTGACTGATCATGCACTGATCACGTGGCTATCATGCACTGCTCACGTGGCTGTCATGCAATGATCACGTAGCAACCATATACTGGTCACGTGACTGATCATGCACTGATCACGTAAATGATCATGCACTGATCACGTGACTGATCATGCACTGATCACGTGACTGATCATGCACTGATCACGTGGCTATCATGCACTGATCACGTGGCTGATCATGCAACGATCACGTAGCAACCATGCACTGATCACGTGACTGATCATGCACTGATCACGTAATTGATCATGCACTGATCACGTGGCTGATCATGCACTGATCACGTGGCTGATCACACACTGATCACGTGACTGATCATGCACTGATCACGTGGCTATCATGCACTGATCACGTGGCTGTCATGCACTGATCACGTGGATATCATGCACTGATCACGTGGCTGATCACACACGATCACGTGACTGATCATGCACTGATCACGTGGCTATCATGCACTGATCACGTGGCTATCATGCACTGATCACGTGGCTGATCATGCACTGATCACGTAGCTACCATGCACTGATCACGTGACTGATCATGCACTGATCACGTAATTGATCATGCACTGATCACGTGGCTGATCATGCACTGATCACGTGGCTGATCATGCACTGATCACGTGACTGATCATGCACTGATCACGTGACTGATCATGCACTGATCACGTGGCTATCATGCACTGATCACGTGGCTGATCATGCACTGATCACGTGGCTGATCATGCACTGATCACGTGGCTGATCATGCACTGATCACGTGACTATCATGCACTGATCACGTGGCTGATCATGCCATGATCACGCAGCTACCATGTACTGGTCACATGACTGATCATGCACTGATCACGTGACTGATCATGCACTGATCACGTGGCTATCATGCACTACTCACGTGGCTGATCATGCAATGATCATGTAGCTACCATGTACAGGTCACGTGAATGATCATACACCATCAGGTGACTGATCATGCACTGATCACGTGGCTATCATGCACTGATCACGTGACTGATCATGCACTGATCACGTCTATATCATGCACTGATCACATGACTGCCCATGCACTGATCACGTGGATGATCATACACTGATCATGTGACAGATCATGCACTGATCACGTGGCTGATCATGCACTGATACCGTGACTGAGCATGGACTGATCACATGACTATCATGTAGTGATCACGTGACTTAATGGCGCTGATCATGTGACTGATCATGCGCTGATCATGTTTGCTATCATACACTGATCATGTGCCTCTGGAGGCAATAAACAAAGAGCTGAGTAGGCACGAATCAAACAGTCAGCAGGCAATAATCATGGAACTCAGGTGTGAGGAATCATGCTGCTCAGCTGGCAATAATCAAGCAGCTGAGCAGGCAGGAATTACGCAGCACAGCTGGCAATTGTCAAGCAGATGACAGGCAGGAATCGTGCAGCTCAGCTGGCAATTGTCAAGCAGATGAGCAGACAGTAATCACGCAGCTCAGCAGGCCCTGATCACGTGACTGAGCATGCACTGTTCACGTGGCTGATCATACACTGATCACGTGATGATCATGCACTGATCACGTGGATATCATGCACTGATCACGTGGCTGATCATACACTGATCACGTGTCTGATCATGCACTGATCACGTGGCTGATCATGCACTGATCACGTAACTGATCATGCACTGATCACGTGGCTATCATGCACTGATCACGTGGCTGATCATGCACTGATCACGTGGCTGATCATGCACTGATCACGTGACTATCATGCACTGATCACGTGACTGATCATGCACTGATCACGTGACTGATCATGCACTGATCACGTGGCTGATCATGCACTGATCACGTGACTGATCATGCACTGATCACGTGACTGATCATGCACTGATCACGTGGCTATCATGCACTGATCACGTGACTGATCATGCACTGATCACGTGACTGATCATGCACTGATCACGTGGCTATCATGCACTACTCACGTGGCTGATCATGCAATGATCATGTAGCTACCATGTACAGGTCACGTGAATGATCATACACCCATCAGGTGACTGATCATGCACTGATCACGTGGCTATCATGCACTGATCACGTGACTGATCATGCACTGATCACGTCTATATCATGCACTGATCACATGACTGCCCATGCACTGATCACGTGGATGATCATACACTAATCATGTGACAGATCATGCACTGATCACGTGGCTGATCATGCACTGATACCGTGACTGAGCATGGACTGATCACATGACTATCATGTAGTGATCACGTGACTTAATGGCGCTGATCATGTGACTGATCATGCGCTGATCATGTTTGCTATCATACACTGATCATGTGCCTCTGGAGGCAATAAACAAAGAGCTGAGTAGGCACGAATCAAACAGTCAGCAGGCAATAATCATGGAACTCAGGTGTGAGGAATCATGCTGCTCAGCTGGCAATAATCAAGCAGCTGAGCAGGCAGGAATTACGCAGCACAGCTGGCAATTGTCAAGCAGATGACAGGCAGGAATCGTGCAGCTCAGCTGGCAATTGTCAAGCAGATGAGCAGACAGTAATCACGCAGCTCAGCAGGCCCTGATCACGTGACTGAGCATGCACTGTTCACGTGGCTGATCATACACTGATCACGTGATGATCATGCACTGATCACTTGGATATCATGCACTGATCACGTGGCTGATCATACACTGTTCACGTGTCTGACCATGCACTGATCACGTGGCTGATCATACACTGCTCACGTAACTGATCATGCACTGATCACGTGGCTATCATGCACTGATCACGTGGCTGAACATGCACTGTTCACGTGGCTGATCACACACCTGTCACGTGACATATCATGCACTGATCACGTGGCACTCATGCACTGATCACGTGGCTGATCATACTCTGCTCACGTAACTCATGCACACATCACGTGGCTATCATGCACTGCTCACGTGGCTCGTCATGGAATGATCACGTAGCTACCATATACTGGCACGTGACTGATCATGCACTGATCACGTAAATGATCATGCACTGTTCACGTGACTGATCATGTACTGATCACGTGACTGATCATGCACTGATCACGTGGCTATCATGCACTGCTCACGTGGCTGATCATGCAACGATCACGTAGCAACCATGTACTGGTCACGTGACTGATCATGCACTGATCACGTAATGATCATGCACTGATCACGTGGCTATCATGCACTGATCACGTGGCTGATCATGCACTGATCACGTGGCTATCATGCACTGATCACGTGGCTGATCATGCACTGATCACGTGACTGATCATGCACTGATCACGTGGCTGATCATGCACTGATCACGTGGCTATCATGCACTGATCACGTGGCTGATCACACTGATCACGTGACTGATCATGCACTGATCACGTGGCTATCATGCACTGATCACGTGGCTGATCACACATGATCACGTGACTGATCATGCACTGATCACGTGGCTGATCATGCACTGATCACGTGGCTATCATGCACTGATCACGTGGCTGATCATGCACTGATCACGTAGCTATCATGTACTGGATCACGTGACTGATCATGCACTGATCACGTAATTGATCATGCACTGATCACGTGGCTGATCATGCACTGATCACGTGGCTGATCATGCACTGATCACGTGACTGATCATGCACTGATCACGTGGCTATCATGCACTGATCACGTGGCTGATCATGCACTGATCACGTGACTGATCATGCACTGATCACGTGGTGATCATGCACTGATCACGTGGCTGATCATGCACTGATCACGTGGCTATCATGCACTGATCACGTGGCTGATCATGCACTGATCACGTAGCTATCATGCACTGATCACGTGACTGATCATGCACTGATCACGTAATTGATCATGCACTGATCACGTGGCTGATCATGCACTGATCACGTGGCTGATCATGCACTGATCACGTGACTGATCATGCACTGATCACGTGACTGATCATGCACTGATCACGTGGCTATCATGCACTGATCACGTGGCTGATCATACACTGATCACGTGCCTGATCATGCACTGATCACGTGGCTGATCATGCACTGATCACGTGACTGATCATGCACTGATCACGTGTCTGATCATGCACTGATCACGTGGCTATCATGCACTGATCACGTGGCTGATCATGCATGATCACGCAGCTACCATGTACTGGTCACATGACTGATCATGCACTGATCACGTGACTGATCATGCACTGATCACGTGGCTATCATGCACTACTCACGTGGCTGATCATGCAATGATCATGTAGCTACCATGTACAGGTCACGTGAATGATCATACACCCATCAGGTGACTGATCATGCACTGATCACGTGGCTATCATGCACTGATCACGAGACTGATCATGCACTGATCACGTCTATATCATGCACTGATCACATGACTGCCCATGCACTGATCACGTGGATGATCATGCACTAATCATGTGACAGATCATGCACTGATCACGTGGCTGATCATGCACTGATACCGTGACTGAGCATGGACTGATCACATGACTATCATGTAGTGATCACGTGACTTAATGGCGCTGATCATGTGACTGATCATGCGCTGATCATGTTTGCTATCATACACTGATCATGTGCCTCTGGAGGCAATAAACAAAGAGCTGAGTAGGCACGAATCAAACAGTCAGCAGGCAATAATCATGGAACTCAGGTGTGAGGAATCATGCTGCTCAGCTGGCAATAATCAAGCAGCTGAGCAGGCAGGAATTACGCAGCACAGCTGGCAATTGTCAAGCAGATGACAGGCAGGAATCGTGCAGCTCAGCTGGCAATTGTCAAGCAGATGAGCAGACAGTAATCACGCAGCTCAGCAGGCCCAGATCACGTGACTGAGCATGCACTGTTCACGTGGCTGATCATACACTGATCACGTGATGATCATGCACTGATCACTTGGATATCATGCACTGATCACGTGGCTGATCATACACTGTTCACGTGTCTGACCATGCACTGATCACGTGGCTGATCATACACTGCTCACGTAACTGATCATGCACTGATCACGTGGCTATCATGCACTGATCACGTGGCTGAACATGCACTGTTCACGTGGCTGATCACACACTGTCACGTGACATATCATGCACTGATCACGTGGCACTCATGCACTGATCACGTGGCTGATCATACTCTGCTCACGTAACTCATGCACACATCACGTGGCTATCATGCACTGCTCACGTGGCTCGTCATGGAATGATCACGTAGCTACCATATACTGGTCACGTGACTGATCATGCACTGATCACGTAAATGATCATGCACTGTTCACGTGACTGATCATGTACTGATCACGTGACTGATCATGCACTGATCACGTGGCTATCATGCACTGCTCACGTGGCTGATCATGCAACGATCACGTAGCAACCATGTACTGGTCACGTGACTGATCATGCACTGATCACGTAATTGATCATGCACTGATCACGTGGCTCATCATGCACTGATCACGTGGCTGATCACACATGTATCACGTGACTGATCATGCACTGATCACGTGGCTATCATGCACTGATCACGTGGCTGTCATGCACTGATCACGTGGATATCATGCACTGATCACGTGGCTGATCACACACGTATCACATGACTGATCATGCACTGATCACGTGGCTATCATGCACTGATCACGTGGCTGATCACACATGATCACGTGACTGATCATGCACTGATCACGTGGCTGATCATGCACTGATCACGTGGCTATCATGCACTGATCACGTGGCTGATCATGCACTGATCACGTAGCTATCATGCACTGATCACGTGACTGATCATGCACTGATCACGTGACTGATCATGCACTGATCACGTGGCTGATCATGCACTGATCACGTGGCTGATCATGCACTGATCACGTGACTGATCATGCACTGATCACGTGGCTATCATGCACTGATCACGTGGCTGATCATGCACTGATCACGTGACTGATCATGCACTGATCACGTGGCTGATCATGCACTGATCACGTGACTGATCATGCACTGATCACGTGACTGATCATGCACTGATCACGTGGCTATCATGCACTGATCACGTGGCTGATCATGCACTGATCACGTAGCTATCATGCACTGGTCACGTGACTGATCATGCACTGATCACGTGACTGATCATGCACTGATCACGTGACTGATCATGCACTGATCACGTGGCTATCATGCACTGATCACGTGGCTGATCATGCAATGATCACGTAGCTACCATGTACTGGTCACGTGAATGATCATGCACCATCACGTGACTGATCATGCACTGATCACGTGGCTATCATGCACTGATCACGTGACTGATCATGCACTGATCACGTATATCATGCACTGATCACGTGACTGATCATGCACTGATCACGTGGCTGATCATACACTGATCACGTGTCTGATCATGCACTGATCACGTGGCTGATCATGCACTGATCACGTAACTGATCATGCACTGATCACGTGGCTATCATGCACTGATCACGTGGCTGATCATGCACTGATCACGTGGCTGATCACACACTGTCACGTGACTATCATGCACTGATCACGTGGCACTCATGCACTGATCACGTGGCTGATCATACACTGCTCACGTAACTCATGCACACATCACGTGGCTATCATGCACTGCTCACGTGGCTGTCATGCAATGATCACGTAGCTACCATATACTGGTCACGTGACTGATCATGCACTGATCACGTAAATGATCATGCACTGATCACGTGACTGATCATGCACTGATCACGTGACTGATCATGCACTGATCACGTGGCTGATCATGCACTGATCACGTGACTGATCATGCACTGATCACGTGGCTGATCATGCACTGATCACGTGGCTATCATGCACTGATCACGTGGCTGATCATGCACTGATCACGTGACTGATCATGCACTGATCACGTGGCTGATCATGCACTGATCACGTGGCTATCATGCACTGATCACGTGGCTGATCATGCACTGATCACGTGGCTATCATGCACTGATCACGTGACTGATCATGCACTGATCACGTGACTGATCATGCACTGATCACGTGGCTGATCATGCACTGATCACGTGGCTGATCATGCACTGATCACGTGACTGATCATGCACTGATCACGTGACTGATCATGCACTGATCACGTGGCTATCATGCACTGATCACGTGGCTGATCATGCACTGATCACGTGGCTGATCATGCACTGATCACGTGGCTGATCATGCACTGATCACGTGACTGATCATGCACTGATCACGTGGCTGATCATGCACTGATCACGTGACTGATCATGCACTGATCACGTGGCTATCATGCACTGATCACGTGGCTGATCATGCACTGATCACGTGGCTGATCATGCACTGATCACGTGATGATCATGCACTGATCACGTGGATATCATGCACTGATCACGTGGCTGATCATACACTGATCACGTGTCTGATCATGCACTGATCACGTGGCTGATCATGCACTGATCACGTAACTGATCATGCACTGATCACGTGGCTATCATGCACTGATCACGTGGCTGATCATGCACTGATCACGTGGCTGATCACACACTGTCACGTGACATATCATGCACTGATCACGTGGCATCATGCACTGATCACGTGGCTGATCATACTCTGCTCACGTAACTGATCATGCACTCACGTGGCTATCATGCACTGCTCACGTGGCTCGTCATGAATGATCACGTAGCTACCATATACTGGTCACGTGACTGATCATGCACTGATCACGTAAATGATCATGCACTGATCACGTGACTGATCATGCACTGATCACGTGACTGATCATGCACTGATCACGTGGCTATCATGCACTGCTCACGTGGCTGATCATGCACGATCACGTAGCAACCATGTACTGGTCACGTGACTGATCATGCACTGATCACGTACTGATCATGCACTGATCACGTGGCTCATCATGCACTGATCACGTGGCTGATCACACATGATCACGTGACTGATCATGCACTGATCACGTGGCTATCATGCACTGATCACGTGGCTGTCATGCACTGATCACGTGGATATCATGCACTGATCACGTGGCTGATCACACACGTATCACATGACTGATCATGCACTGATCACGTGGCTATCATGCACTGATCACGTGGCTATCATGCACTGATCACGTGGCTGATCATGCAATGATCACGTAGCTACCATGTACTGTCACGTGACTGATCATGCACTGATCACGTAATTGATCATGCACTGATCACGTGGCTGATCATGCACTGATCACGTGACTGATCATGCACTGATCACGTGACTGATCATGCACTGATCACGTGGCTATCATGCACTGATCACGTGGCTGATCATGCACTGATCACGTGCCTGATCATGCACTGATCACGTGGCTGATCATGCACTGATCACGTGACTGATCATGCACTGATCACGTGGCTATCATGCACTGATCACGTGGCTGATCATGCATGATCACGCAGCTACCATGTACTGGTCACATGACTGATCATGCACTGATCACGTGACTGATCATGCACTGATCACGTGGCTATCATGCACTACTCACGTGGCTGATCATGCAATGATCATGTAGCTACCATGTACAGGTCACGTGAATGATCATACACCCATCAGGTGACTGATCATGCACTGATCACGTGGCTATCATGCACTGATCACGAGACTGATCATGCACTGATCACGTCTATATCATGCACTGATCACATGACTGCCCATGCACTGATCACGTGGATGATCATACACTAATCATGTGACAGATCATGCACTGATCACGTGGCTGATCATGCACTGATACCGTGACTGAGCATGGACTGATCACATGACTATCATGTAGTGATCACGTGACTTAATGGCGCTGATCATGTGACTGATCATGCGCTGATCATGTTTGCTATCATACACTGATCATGTGCCTCTGGAGGCAATAAACAAAGAGCTGAGTAGGCACGAATCAAACAGTCAGCAGGCAATAATCATGGAACTCAGGTGTGAGGAATCATGCTGCTCAGCTGGCAATAATCAAGCAGCTGAGCAGGCAGGAATTACGCAGCACAGCTGGCAATTGTCAAGCAGATGACAGGCAGGAATCGTGCAGCTCAGCTGGCAATTGTCAAGCAGATGAGCAGACAGTAATCACGCAGCTCAGCAGGCCCTGATCACGTGACTGAGCATGCACTGTTCACGTGGCTGATCATGCACTGATCACGTGACTGATCATGCACTGATCACGTGGCTGATCATGCACTGATCACGTGGCTGATCATGCACTGATCACGTGGCTGATCATGCACTGATCACGTGGCTGATCATGCACTGATCACGTGACTGATCATGCACTGATCACGTGGCTGATCATGCACTGATCACGTGGCTGATCATGCACTGATCACGTGACTGATCATGCACTGATCACGTGGCTGATCATGCACTGATCACGTGACTGATCATGCACTGATCACGTGACTGATCATGCACTGATCACGTGGCTGATCATGCACTGATCACGTGACTGATCATGCACTGATCACGTGACTGATCATGCACTGATCACGTGGCTATCATGCACTGATCACGTGGCTGATCATGCACTGATCACGTGACTGATCATGCACTGATCACGTGACTGATCATGCACTGATCACGTGACTGATCATGCACTGATCACGTGGCTGATCATGCACTGATCACGTGGCTGATCACACATGATCACGTGACTGATCATGCACTGATCACGTGGCTATCATGCACTGATCACGTGGCTGATCATGCACTGATCACGTGGCTGATCATGCACTGATCACGTGGCTGATCATGCACTGATCACGTGACTGATCATGCACTGATCACGTGGCTATCATGCACTGATCACGTGGCTGATCATGCACTGATCACGCAGCTATCATGCACTGATCACGTGACTGATCATGCACTGATCACATGACTGATCATGCACTGATCACGTGGCTTATCATGCACTGATCATGTGACTGATCATGTGCTGATCATGTTTGGTGTCATACACTGATCATGTGCCTCTGGAGGCAATGAACAAAGAGCTGAGTAGGCACGAATCAGTCAGCAGGCAATAATCATGGAACTCAGCTGTGAGAAATCATGCTGCTCAGCTGGCAATAATCAAGCAGCTGAGCAGGCAGGAATTACGCAGCACAGCTGGCAATTGTCAAGCAGATGACAGGCAGGAATCGTGCAGCTCAGCTGGCAATTGTCAAGCAGATGAGCAGACAGTAATCACGCAGCTCAGCAGGCCCTGATCACGTGACTGAGCATGCACTGTTCACGTGGCTGATCATACACTGATCACGTGACTGATCATGCACTGATCACGTGACTGATCATGCACTGATCACGTGGCTGATCATGCACTGATCACGTGGCTGATCATGCACTGATCACGTGGCTGATCATGCACTGATCACGTGGCTGATCATGCACTGATCACGTGACTGATCATGCACTGATCACGTGGCTGATCATGCACTGATCACGTGGCTATCATGCACTGATCACGTGGCTGATCATGCATGATCACGCAGCTATCATGCACTGATCACGTGACTGATCATGCACTGATCACGTGACTGATCATGCACTGATCACGTGACTATCATGCACTGATCACGTGGCATCATGCACTGATCACGTGGCTGATCATACACTGATCACGTGACTGATCATGCACTGATCACGTGGCTATCATGCACTGATCACGTGGCTGATCATGCACTGATCACGTAGCTATCATGCACTGATCACGTGACTGATCATGCACTGATCACGTGACTGATCATGCACTGATCACGTGACTGATCATGCACTGATCACGTGACTGATCATGCACTGATCACGTGGCTATCATGCACTGATCACGTGGCTGATCATGCACTGATCACGTAGCAATCATGCACTGATCACGTGACTGATCATGCACTGATCACGTGACTGATCATGCACTGATCACGTGGCTATCATGCACTGATCACGTGGCTGATCACACACGTATCACATGACTGATCATGCACTGATCACGTGGCTATCATGCACTGATCACGTGGCTATCATGCACTGATCACGTGGCTGATCATGCAATGATCACGTAGCTACCATGCACTGGTCACGTGAATGATCATGCACTGATCACGTGACTGATCATGCACTGATCACGTGGCTATCATGCACTGATCACGTGACTGATCATGCACTGATCACGTGATATCATGCACTGATCACATGACTGATCATGCACTGATCACGTGGCTGATCATGCACTGATCACGTGACTGATCATGCACTGATCACGTGGCTGATCATGCACTGATCACGTGACTGATCATGCACTGATCACGTGGCTATCATGCACTGATCACGTGGCTGATCATGCACTGATCACGTGGCTGATCACACACTGTCACGTGACTATCATGCACTGATCACGTGGCATCATGCACTGATCACGTGGCTGATCATACACTGATCACGTAACTCATGCACTGATCACGTGGCTATCATGCACTGCTCACGTGGCTGATCATGCAATGATCACGTAGCAACCATATACTGGTCACGTGACTGATCATGCACTGATCACGTAACTGATCATGCACTGATCACGTGACTGATCATGCACTGATCACGTGACTGATCATGCACTGATCACGTGGCTGATCACACATGATCACGTGACTGATCATGCACTGATCACGTGGCTATCATGCACTGATCACGTGGCTGATCATGCACTGATCACGTGGCTATCATGCACTGATCACGTGGCTGATCACACACTATCACGTGACTGATCATGCACTGATCACGTGGCTATCATGCACTGATCACGTGGCTATCATGCACTGATCACGTGGCTGATCATGCACTGATCACGTAGCTATCATGCACTGATCACGTGACTGATCATGCACTGATCACGTAATTGATCATGCACTGATCACGTGGCTGATCATGCACTGATCACGTGGCTGATCATGCACTGATCACGTGACTGATCATGCACTGATCACGTGACTGATCATGCACTGATCACGTGGCTATCATGCACTGATCACGTGGCTGACATGCACTGATCACGTGCCTGATCATGCACTGATCACGTGGCTGATCATGCACTGATCACGTGACTGATCATGCACTGATCACGTGACTGATCATGCACTGATCACGTGGCTATCATGCACTGCTCACGTGGCTGATCATGCCATGATCACGCAGCTACCATGTACTGGTCACATGACTGATCATGCACTGATCACGTGACTGATCATGCACTGATCACGTGGCTATCATGCACTACTCACGTGGCTGATCATGCAATGATCATGTAGCTACCATGTACAGGTCACGTGAATGATCATACACCCATCAGGTGACTGATCATGCACTGATCACGTGGCTATCATGCACTGATCACGAGACTGATCATGCACTGATCACGTCTATATCATGCACTGATCACATGACTGCCCATGCACTGATCACGTGGATGATCATACACTAATCATGTGACAGATCATGCACTGATCACGTGGCTGATCATGCACTGATACCGTGACTGAGCATGGACTGATCACATGACTATCATGTAGTGATCACGTGACTTAATGGCGCTGATCATGTGACTGATCATGCGCTGATCATGTTTGCTATCATACACTGATCATGTGCCTCTGGAGGCAATAAACAAAGAGCTGAGTAGGCACGAATCAAACAGTCAGCAGGCAATAATCATGGAACTCAGGTGTGAGGAATCATGCTGCTCAGCTGGCAATAATCAAGCAGCTGAGCAGGCAGGAATTACGCAGCACAGCTGGCAATTGTCAAGCAGATGACAGGCAGGAATCGTGCAGCTCAGCTGGCAATTGTCAAGCAGATGAGCAGACAGTAATCACGCAGCTCAGCAGGCCCTGATCACGTGACTGAGCATGCACTGTTCACGTGGCTGATCATACACTGATCACGTGATGATCATGCACTGATCACTTGGATATCATGCACTGATCACGTGGCTGATCATACACTGTTCACGTGTCTGACCATGCACTGATCACGTGGCTGATCATACACTGCTCACGTAACTGATCATGCACTGATCACGTGGCTATCATGCACTGATCACGTGGCTGAACATGCACTGTTCACGTGGCTGATCACACACCTGTCACGTGACATATCATGCACTGATCACGTGGCATCATGCACTGATCACGTGGCTGATCATACTCTGCTCACGTAACTCATGCACACATCACGTGGCTATCATGCACTGCTCACGTGGCTCGTCATGGAATGATCACGTAGCTACCATATACTGGCACGTGACTGATCATGCACTGATCACGAATGATCATGCACTGTTCACGTGACTGATCATGCACTGATCACGTGACTGATCATGCACTGATCACGTGGCTATCATGCACTGCTCACGTGGCTGATCATGCAACGATCACGTAGCTACCATGTACTGGTCACGTGACTGATCATGCACTGATCACGTAATTGATCATGCACTGATCACGTGGCTCATCATGCACTGATCACGTGGCTGATCACACATGTATCACGTGACTGATCATGCACTGATCACGTGGCTATCATGCACTGATCACGTGGCTGATCATGCACTGATCACGTGGATATCATGCACTGATCACGTGGCTGATCACACACGATCACGTGACTGATCATGCACTGATCACGTGGCTGATCATGCACTGATCACGTGGCTATCATGCACTGATCACGTGGCTGATCACACAAGATCACATGACTGATCATGCACTGATCACGTGGCTGATCATGCACTGATCACGTGGCTGATCACACATGATCACGTGACTGATCATGCACTGATCACGTGGCTGATCATGCACTGATCACGTGGCTATCATGCACTGATCACGTGGCTGATCATGCACTGATCACGTAGCTATCATGCACTGATCACGTGACTGATCATGCACTGATCACGGCTGATCATGCACTGATCACGTGGCTGATCATGCACTGATCACGTGGCTGATCATGCACTGATCACGTGACTGATCATGCACTGATCACGTGGCTATCATGCACTGATCACGTGGCTGATCATGCACTGATCACGACTGATCATGCACTGATCACGTGGCTGATCATGCACTGATCACGTGGCTGATCATGCACTGATCACGTGGCTATCATGCACTGATCACGTGGCTGATCATGCACTGATCACGTAGCTATCATGCACTGATCACGTGACTGATCATGCACTGATCACGTAATTGATCATGCACTGATCACGTGGCTGATCATGCACTGATCACGTGGCTGATCATGCACTGATCACGTGACTGATCATGCACTGATCACGTGACTGATCATGCACTGATCACGTGGCTGATCATGCACTGATCACGTGGCTGATCATGCACTGATCACGTGACTGATCATGCACTGATCACGTGGCTATCATGCACTGATCACGTGGCTGATCATGCATGATCACGCAGCTACCATGTACTGGTCACATGACTGATCATGCACTGATCACGTGACTGATCATGCACTGATCACGTGGCTATCATGCACTACTCACGTGGCTGATCATGCAATGATCATGTAGCTACCATGTACAGGTCACGTGAATGATCATACACCCATCAGGTGACTGATCATGCACTGATCACGTGGCTATCATGCACTGATCACGAGACTGATCATGCACTGATCACGTCTATATCATGCACTGATCACATGACTGCCCATGCACTGATCACGTGGATGATCATACACTAATCATGTGACAGATCATGCACTGATCACGTGGCTGATCATGCACTGATACCGTGACTGAGCATGGACTGATCACATGACTATCATGTAGTGATCACGTGACTTAATGGCGCTGATCATGTGACTGATCATGCGCTGATCATGTTTGCTATCATACACTGATCATGTGCCTCTGGAGGCAATAAACAAAGAGCTGAGTAGGCACGAATCAAACAGTCAGCAGGCAATAATCATGGAACTCAGGTGTGAGGAATCATGCTGCTCAGCTGGCAATAATCAAGCAGCTGAGCAGGCAGGAATTACGCAGCACAGCTGGCAATTGTCAAGCAGATGACAGGCAGGAATCGTGCAGCTCAGCTGGCAATTGTCAAGCAGATGAGCAGACAGTAATCACGCAGCTCAGCAGGCCCTGATCACGTGACTGAGCATGCACTGTTCACGTGGCTGATCATACACTGATCACGTGATGATCATGCACTGATCACTTGGATATCATGCACTGATCACGTGGCTGATCATACACTGTTCACGTGTCTGACCATGCACTGATCACGTGGCTGATCATACACTGCTCACGTAACTGATCATGCACTGATCACGTGGCTATCATGCACTGATCACGTGGCTGAACATGCACTGTTCACGTGGCTGATCACACACCTGTCACGTGACATATCATGCACTGATCACGTGGCACTCATGCACTGATCACGTGGCTGATCATACTCTGCTCACGTAACTCATGCACACATCACGTGGCTATCATGCACTGCTCACGTGGCTGTCATGGAATGATCACGTAGCAACCATATACTGGTCACGTGACTGATCATGCACTGATCACGTAAATGATCATGCACTGTTCACGTGACTGATCATGTACTGATCACGTGACTGATCATGCACTGATCACGTGGCTATCATGCACTGCTCACGTGGCTGATCATGCAACGATCACGTAGCAACCATGTACTGGTCACGTGACTGATCATGCACTGATCACGTAATTGATCATGCACTGATCACGTGGCTCATCATGCACTGATCACGTGGCTGATCACACATATCACGTGACTGATCATGCACTGATCACGTGGCTATCATGCACTGATCACGTGGCTGTCATGCACTGATCACGTGGATATCATGCACTGATCACGTGGCTGATCACACACGTATCACATGACTGATCATGCACTGATCACGTGGCTATCATGCACTGATCACGTGGCTGATCACATGATCACGGACTGATCATGCACTGATCACGTGGCTATCATGCACTGATCACGTGGCTATCATGCACTGATCACGTGGCTGATCATGCACTGATCACGTGGCTATCATGCACTGATCACGTGACTGATCATGCACTGATCACGTGGCTGATCATGCACTGATCACGTGGCTGATCATGCACTGATCACGTGGCTGATCATGCACTGATCACGTGACTGATCATGCACTGATCACGTGGCTATCATGCACTGATCACGTGGCTGATCATGCACTGATCACGTGCTGATCATGCACTGATCACGTGGCTGATCATGCACTGATCACGTGACTGATCATGCACTGATCACGTGACTGATCATGCACTGATCACGTGGCTATCATGCACTGATCACGTGGCTGTCATGCAATGATCACGTAGCTATCATATACTGATCACGTGACTGATCATGCACTGATCACGAATGATCATGCACTGATCACGTGACTGATCATGCACTGATCACGTGACTGATCATGCACTGATCACGTGGCTATCATGCACTGATCACGTGGCTGATCATGCAACGATCACGTGGCAACCATGCACTGATCACGTGACTGATCATGCACTGATCACGTTTGATCATGCACTGATCACGTGGCTGATCATGCACTGATCACGTGGCTGATCATGCACTGATCACGTGACTGATCATGCACTGATCACGTGGCTATCATGCACTGATCACGTGGCTGATCATGCACTGATCACGTGGCTATCATGCACTGATCACGTGGCTGATCATGCACTGATCACGTGACTGATCATGCACTGATCACGTGGCTATCATGCACTGATCACGTGGCTGATCATGCACTGATCACGTGGCTGATCATGCACTGATCACGTGGCTGATCATGCACTGATCACGTGACTGATCATGCACTGATCACGTGGCTGATCATGCACTGATCACGTGGCTGATCATGCACTGATCACGTGGCTATCATGCACTGATCACGTGGCTGATCATGCACTGATCACGTAGCAACCATGCACTGATCACGTGACTGATCATGCACTGATCACGTAATTGATCATGCACTGATCACGTGGCTGATCATGCACTGATCACGTGGCTGATCACACACTGATCACGTGACTGATCATGCACTGATCACGTGGCATCATGCACTGATCACGTGGCTGATCATGCACTGATCACGTGATCATGCACTGATCACGTGGCTATCATGCACTGATCACGTGGCTGATCATGCACTGATCACGTAGCTACCATGCACTGATCACGTGACTGATCATGCACTGATCACGTAACTGATCATGCACTGATCACGTGACTGATCATGCACTGATCACGTGACTGATCATGCACTGATCACGTGGCTATCATGCACTGATCACGTGGCTGATCATACACTGATCACGTGCTGATCATGCACTGATCACGTGGCTGATCATGCACTGATCACGTGACTGATCATGCACTGATCACGTGACTGATCATGCACTGATCACGTGGCTATCATGCACTGCTCACGTGGCTGATCATGCATGATCACGCAGCTACCATGTACTGGTCACATGACTGATCATGCACTGATCACGTGACTGATCATGCACTGATCACGTGGCTATCATGCACTACTCACGTGGCTGATCATGCAATGATCATGTAGCTACCATGTACAGGTCACGTGAATGATCATACACCCATCAGGTGACTGATCATGCACTGATCACGTGGCTATCATGCACTGATCACGTGACTGATCATGCACTGATCACGACTATCATGCACTGATCACATAACTTCATGCACTGATCACGTGGCTGATCATGCACTGATACCGTGACTGAGCATGGACTGATCACATGACTATCATGTAGTGATCACGTGACTTAATGGCGCTGATCATGTGACTGATCATGCGCTGATCATGTTTGCTATCATACACTGATCATGTGCCTCTGGAGGCAATAAACAAAGAGCTGAGTAGGCACGAATCAAACAGTCAGCAGGCAATAATCATGGAACTCAGGTGTGAGGAATCATGCTGCTCAGCTGGCAATAATCAAGCAGCTGAGCAGGCAGGAATTACGCAGCACAGCTGGCAATTGTCAAGCAGATGACAGGCAGGAATCGTGCAGCTCAGCTGGCAATTGTCAAGCAGATGAGCAGACAGTAATCACGCAGCTCAGCAGGCCCAGATCACGTGACTGAGCATGCACTGTTCACGTGGCTGATCATACACTGATCACGTGATGATCATGCACTGATCACTTGGATATCATGCACTGATCACGTGGCTGATCATACACTGCTCACGTAACTGATCATGCACTGATCACGTGGCTATCATGCACTGATCACGTGGCTGAACATGCACTGTTCACGTGGCTGATCACACACCTGTCACGTGACATATCATGCACTGATCACGTGGCACTCATGCACTGATCACGTGGCTGATCATACTCTGCTCACGTAACTCATGCACACATCACGTGGCTATCATGCACTGCTCACGTGGCTCGTCATGCGAATGATCACGTAGCAACCATATACTGGCACGTGACTGATCATGCACAGATCACGTAAATGATCATGCACTGTTCACGTGACTGATCATGTACTGATCACGTGACTGATCATGCACTGATCACGTGGCTATCATGCTCTGCTCACGTGGCTGATCATGCAACGATCACGTAGCAACCATGTACTGGTCACGTGACTGATCATGCACTGATCACGAATTGATCCTGCACTGATCACGTGGCTCATCATGCACTGATCACGTGGCTGATCACACATGTATCACGTGACTGATCATGCACTGATCACGTGGCTATCATGCACTGATCACGTGGCTGTCATGCACTGATCACGTGGATATCATGCACTGATCACGTGGCTGATCATGCACTGATCACGTGACTGATCATGCACTGATCACGTGGCTATCATGCACTGATCACGTGGCTGATCATGCACTGATCACGTGACTATCATGCACTGATCACGTGGCATCATGCACTGATCACGTGCTGATCATGCACTGATCACGTGGCTGATCATGCACTGATCACGTGGCTGATCATGCACTGATCACGTAGCTATCATGCACTGATCACGTGACTGATCATGCACTGATCACGTGACTGATCATGCACTGATCACGTGGCTGATCATGCACTGATCACGTGGCTGATCACACTGATCACGTGACTGATCATGCACTGATCACGTGGCTATCATGCACTGATCACGTGGCTATCATGCACTGATCACGTGACTGATCATGCACTGATCACGTGGCTATCATGCACTGATCACGTGACTGATCATGCACTGATCACGTAATTGATCATGCACTGATCACGTGGCTGATCATGCACTGATCACGTGGCTGATCATGCACTGATCACGTGACTGATCATGCACTGATCACGTGACTGATCATGCACTGATCACGTGGCTGATCATGCACTGATCACGTGGCTGATCATGCACTGATCACGTGGCTGATCATGCACTGATCACGTGACTGATCATGCACTGATCACGTGACTGATCATGCACTGATCACGTGGCTATCATGCACTGATCACGTGGCTGATCATGCCATGATCACGCAGCTATCATGTACTGGTCACATGACTGATCATGCACTGATCACGTGACTGATCATGCACTGATCACGTGGCTATCATGTACTACTCACGTGGCTGATCATGCAATGATCATGTAGCTACCATGTACAGGTCACGTGAATGATCATACACCCATCAGGTGACTGATCATGCACTGATCACGTGGCTATCATGCACTGATCACGAGACTGATCATGCACTGATCACGTCTATATCATGCACTGATCACATGGCTGATCATGCACTGATCACGTGGATGATCATGCACTAATCATGTGACAGATCATGCACTGATCACGTGGCTGATCATGCACTGATACCGTGACTGAGCATGGACTGATCACATGACTATCATGTAGTGATCATGACTTAATGGCGCTGACCATGTGACTGATCATGCGCTGATCATGTTTGCTATCATACACTGATCATGTGCCTCTGGAGGCAATAAACAAAGAGCTGATAGGCACGAATCAAACAGTCAGCAGGCAATAATCATGGAACTCAGCTGTGAGGATCATGCTGCTCAGCTGGCAATAATCACAGCTGAGCAGGCAGGAATTACACAGCACAGCTTGAATTGTCAAGCAGATGACAGGCAGGAATCATGCAGCTCAGCTGGCAATTGTCAGGCAGATGAGCAGACAGTAATCACGCAGCTCAGCAGGCCCTGATCACGTGACTGAGCATGCACTGATCACGTGGCTCTCATGTACTGACTACGTGATCAATCATGCACACTGATCACGTGGCTCATGCACTGATCACGCACTGATCATGCACTGATCACGT
>NW_026894919.1:0-55920 GCF_032452875.1 Bos javanicus
ATATATGTGATCAGTGCATGATCAGTCCTAAAAGTGATCAGTGCATGATAGCACGTGATCAGTGTGATCAGTCACCTGATCAGTGTATGATCATTCACGTGACTCATACATGGTAGCTACATGATCAGTGCATGATCAGCCGTAGGTAATTCATGATAGTGTACGTGATCAGTGCATGATCAGTCATGTGATCAGTGCATGATCAGTCACGTGACAGTGCATGTATTCGCATGATCATGGCATGATCAGCCGTGATCAGTGCATGATAGCCACGTGATCAGTGCATGATCAGTCACGTGATCAGTGCATGATCATGCAATGATCAGTGCATGATCAGCGTGATCAGTGCATGACCACGCGTGATCAGTGCATGATCAGCCACCTGATCAGTGCATGATAGCCACGTGATCAGTGCATGATCAGTCACGTGATAGTGTAGATCAGCCACGTGATCAGTGCATGATATCCACGTGATCAGTGCATGATCAGCCACGTGATCAGTGCATGATAGCCACGTGATCAGTGCATGATCAGTCACGTGATCATGTGCATGATCAGCCACGTGATCAGTGCATGATGAGCCACGTGATCAGTGCGGATCGTTGGTGATCAGTGCATGATCAGTCACGCGAGCAGTACATGGTTGCTCGTGATCAGTGCATGATCAGCCACGTGAGCAGTGCATGATAGCCGTGGTCAGTGCGATCAGTCACGTGATCAGTACATGATCAGTCACGTGAACAGTGCATGATCATTCGTGATCTTTGCATGATCAGTCCGTGACCAGCATATGTTGCTACGTGATCATTCCATGACCAGCCACGTGAGCAGTGCATGATAGCCACGTGATGTGTGCATGAGTTACGTGATCAGAGTATGATCAGCCACGTGATCAGTGCATGTGCCACGTGATCAGTGCATGATGCTCACGTGACAGTGTGTGATCAGCCGTGAACAGTGCATGATCAGCCACGTGATCAGTGCATGATAGCCACGTGATCAGTGCATGATCATCACGTGATCAGTGTATGATCAGCCACGTGATCAGTGCATGCTCAGTCACGTGATCTGGGCCTGCTGAGCTGTGATTACTGTCTGCTCATCTGCTTGACAATTGCCAGCTGAGCTGCGATTCTGCCTGTCATCTGCTTGACAATTGCCAGCTGTGCTGCATAATTCCACCTTTCAGCTGCTTGATTATTGCCAGCTGAGCAGCATGATTCCTCACACCTGAGTTCCATGATTATTGCCTGCTGACTGTTTGATTCGTGCCTACTCAGCTCTTTGTTTATTGCCTCCAGAGGCACATGATCAGTGTATGATAGCAAACATGATCAGCGCATGATCAGTCACATGATCAGCGCCATTAAGTCACGTGATCACTACATGATAGTCATGTGATCAGTCCATGCTCAGTCCGGTATCAGTGCATGATCAGCCACGTGATCAGTGCATGATCAGTCACGTGATCAGTGTATGATCATCCACGTGATCAGTGCATGGGCAGTCATGTGATCAGTGCATGATATAGGCGTGATCAGTGCATGATCAGTCACGTGATCAGTGCATGATAGCCACGTGATCAGTGCATGATCAGTCACCTGATGGGTGTATGATCATTCACGTGACCTGTACATGGTAGCTACATGATCATTGCATGATCAGCCACGTGAGTAGTGCATGATAGCCGTGATCAGCATGATCAGCGTGATCAGTGCATGATCAGCCACGTGATCAGTGCATGATCAGCCGTGATCAGTGCATGATCAGTCACGTGATCAGTGCATGATCAGTCACGTGATCAGTGCATGATCAGCCACGTGATCAGTGCATGATCAGCCACGTGATCAGTGCATGATCAATTACGTGATCAGTGCATGATCAGTCACGTGATCAGTGCATGGTCACCGTGATCAGTGCATGATCAGCCACGTGATCAGTGCATGATAGCCACGTGATCAGTGCATGATGTCACGTGATCAGTGCATGATCAGTCACGTGATCGTCTGTGATCAGCCACGTGATCAGTGCATGATATCCACGTGATCAGTGCATGACAGCCGTGATCAGTGCATGAGCCACGTGATCAGTGCATGATCAGTCACGTGATCATGTGTGATCAGCCACGTGATCAGTGCATGATCAGCCACGTGATCAGTGCATGATCAATTCGTGATCAGTGCATGATCAGTCACGTGACCAGTGCATGGTTGCTACGTGATCGTTGCATGATCAGCCACGTGATCAGTGCATGATAGCCACGTGATCAGTGCATGATCAGTCACGTGATCAGTGCATGATCAGTCACGTGAACAGTGCATGATCATTTACGTGATCTTGCATGATGATCCAGTGCAGTATATGATCGCTCGTGATCATTCACATGTGACCCGTGAGCAGTGCATGATGCCACGTGATGTGTGCATGAGTTACGTGAGCAGTGTATGATCAGCCACGTGATCAGTGCATGAGTTCACGTGATCAGTGCATGATATATCACGCGTGACAGTGTGTGATCAGCCACGTGATCAGTATGCTCACCACGTGATCAGTGCATGATAGCCACGTGATCAGTGCATGATCAGTTCGTGAGCAGTGCATGATGCCACGTGATCAGTGCATGATCAGACACGTGATCAGTGTGCCATCAGCCACGTGATCAGTGCATGATAGCCACGTGATCAGTGCATGATCAGTCACGTGATCAGTGCATGAGAGTCACGTGATCAGTGCATGATAGTCACGTGATCAGTGCATGCTCATCACGTGATCAGTGCATGATCAGCCACGTGATCAGTGCATGATCTGTCACATGATCAGTGCATGATCATCCACGTGATCAGTGCATGCAGACATCATGTGATCAGTGCATGATATAGCCGTGATCAGTGCATGATCAGTCACGTGATCAGTGCATGATGCCACGTGATCAGTGCATGATCAGTCACGTGATCAGCGATCATTCCATGACCAGTACATGGTAGCTACGTGATCATTGCATGATCAGCCACGTGATCAGTGCATGATAGCCACGTGATCAGTGCATGATCAGTCACGTGATCAGTGCATGATCAGTCATGTGATCAGTACATGATAGCCACGTGATCAGTGCATGATCAGCCACGTGATCAGTGCATGATAGCCACGTGATCAGTGCATGATCAGCCACGTGATCAGTGCATGATCAGTCACGTGATCAGTGCATGATCAGCCACGTGATCAGTGCATGATCAGCCACGTGATCAGTGCATCAGCAAGTGATCAGTGATGACACCATTGCTTGTGATCATGCATGATCATCACGTGATCAGTGCATGATCAATTGCTCATGATGATGTATGATCAGCCACGTGATCAGTGCATGATCAGCCACGTGATCAGTGCATGATCAGTCACGTGATCAGTGCATGATCAGTCACGTGACACAGTAGCATTGCTACGTGATCATTGCATGATCAGCCACGTGATCAGTGCATGATAGCCACGTGATCAGTGCATGATCAGTCACGTGATCGTGTATGATCAGCCACGTGATCAGTGCATGATATCACGTGATCAGTGCATGATCAGCCACGTGATCAGTGCATGATAGCCACGTGATCAGTGCATGATCAGTCACGTGATCAGTGTGATCAGCCACGTGATCAGTGCATGATCAGCCACGTGATCAGTGCATGATCAGTTACGTGATCAGTGCATGATCAGTCACGTGATCAGTGCATGGTTGCACGTGATCAGTGCATGATCAGCCACGTGATCAGTGCATGACCACGTGATCAGTGCATGATCATCACGTGATCAGTGTATGATCAGCCACGTGAACAGTGCATGCTCAGTCACGTGATCTGGGCCTGCTGAGCTGCGTGATTACTGTCTGCTCATCTGCTTGACAATTGCCAGCTGAGCTGCACGATTCCTGCCTGTCATCTGCTTGACAATTGCCAGCTGTGCTGCGTAATTCCTGCCTGCTCAGCTGCTTGATTATTGCCAGCTGAGCAGCATGATTCCTCACACCTGAGTTCCATGATTATTGCCTGCTGACTGTTTGATTCGTGCCTCTCAGCTCTTTGTTTATTGCCTCCAGAGGCACATGATCAGTGTATGATAGCAAACATGATCAGCGCATGATCAGTCACATGATCAGCGCCATTAAGTCACGTGATCACTACATGATAGTCATGTGATCAGTCCATGCTCAGTCACGGTATCAGTGCATGATCAGCCACGTGATCAGTGCATGATCTGTCACGTGATTAGTGTATGATCATCCACGTGATCAGTGCATGGGCAGTCATGTGATCAGTGCATGATATAGGCGTGACAGTGCATGATCAGTCACGTGATCAGTGCATGATCAGCCACGTGATCAGTGCATGATCAGTCACGTGATCATGCATGATCAGCCATGATCAGTGCATGATCAGTGCATGATCAGTGCATGATGAGTCCGTGATCAGTGCATGATAGCTCATTGATCATTGCATGATCAGCCATGATCAGTGCATGATGTCACGTGATCAGTGCATGATCAGCCACGTGATCAGTGCATGATCAGCCACGTGATCAGTGCATGTGATCAGCCACGTGATCAGTGCATGATCAGTCACGTGATCAGTGCATGATCAGCCACGTGATCAGTGCATGATCAGCCTGATCAGTGCATGATCAGCCACGATCAGTGCATGATCAGTCACGTGATCAGTGCATGATCAGTCATGTGATCAGTGCATGATCAGCCACGTGATCAGTGCATGATCAGCCACGTGATCAGTGCATGATCAATCACGTGATCAGTGCATGATCATCACGTGATCAGTGCATGATAGCTACGTGATCATTGCATGATCAGCCACGTGATCAGTGCATGATAGCCACGTGATCAGTGCATGATCAGCCACGTGATCAGTGCATGATCAGTCATGTGATCAGTGCATGATCAGCCACGTGATCAGTGCATGATCATCCACGTGATCAGTGCATGATCAGCCACGTGATCAGTGCATGATATCCACGTGATCAGTGCATGACAGCCACGTGATCAGTGCATGAGCCACGTGATCAGTGCATGATCAGTCACGTGATACATGTGTGATCAGCCACGTGATCAGTGCATGATGAGCCACGTGATCAGTGCAGGATCAATTACGTGATCAGTGCATGATCAGTCACGTGACCAGTACATGGTTGCTACGTGATCGTTGCATGATCAGCCACGTGAGCAGTGCATGATAGCCACGTGATCAGTGCATGATCAGTCACGTGATCAGTGCATGATCATTTCGTGATCAGTGCATGATCAGTCACGTGCCAGTATATGGTAGCTCGTGATCATTCCATGAGCCACGTGAGCAGTGCATGATAGCCACGTGATGTGTGCATGAGTTACGTGAGCAGAGTATGATCAGCCACGTGATCAGTGCATGAGTGCCACGTGATCAGTGCATGATGTCACGTGACAGGTGTGTGATCAGCCACGTGATCAGTGCATGATCAGCCACGTGATCAGTGCATGATAGCCACGTGATCAGTGCATGATCAGCCGTGATCAGTGCATGATCAGACACGTGAACAGTGTGATCAGCGTGATCAGTGCATGATATCCAGTGATCAGTGCATGATCATCACGTGATCAGTGTATGATCAGCCACGTGAACAGTGCATGCTCAGTCACGTGATCATGGGCCTGCTGAGCTGCGTGATTACTGTCTGCTCATCTGCTTGACAATTGCCAGCTGAGCTGCACGATTCCTGCCTGTCATCTGCTTGACAATTGCCAGCTGTGCTGCGTAATTCCTGCCTGCTCAGCTGCTTGATTATTGCCAGCTGAGCAGCATGATTCCTCACACTGAGTTCCATGATTATTGCCTGCTGACTGTTTGATTCGTGCCTACTCAGCTCTTTGTTTATTGCCTCCAGAGGCACATGATCAGTGTATGATAGCAAACATGATCAGCATGATCAGTCACATGATCAGCGCCATTAAGTCACGTGATCACTACATGATAGTCATGTGATCAGTCCATGCTCAGTCACGGTATCAGTGCATGATCAGCCACGTGATCAGTGCATGATCTGTCACAGATTAGTGTATGATCATCCACGTGATCAGTGCATGGGCAGTCATGTGATCAGTGCATGATATAGACGTGATCAGTGCATGATCAGTCTGTGATCAGTGCATGATAGCCACGTGATCAGTGCATGATCAGTCACCTGATGGGTGTATGATCATTCACGTGACCTGTACATGGTAGCTACATGATCATTGCATGATCAGCCACGTGAGTAGTGCATGATAGCCACGTGATCAGTGCATGATCAGTCACGTGATCAGTGCATGATCAGTCATGTGACCAGTACATGGTAGCATGCGTGATCATGGCATGATCAGCCACGTGATCAGTGCATGATAGCCACGTGATCAGTGCATGATCAGCGTGATCAGTGCATGATCAGTCACGTGATCAGTGCATGATCAGCCACGTGATCAGTGCATGATCAGGCGTGATCAGTGCATGATCAGCCACGTGATCAGTGCATGATAGCCACGTGATCAGTGCATGATCAGTCACGTGATCAGTGCATGATCATGTGATCAGTGCATGATCAGCCACGTGATCAGTGCATGATCAGCCACGTGATCAGTGCATGATCAGTCACGTGATCAGTGCATGATCAGCCACGTGATCAGTGCATGATAGCCACGTGATCAGTGCATGATCAGTCACGTGATCAGTGCATGATCAGTCACGTGATCAGTGCATGATCAGCCACGTGATCAGTGCATGATCAGCCATGATCAGTGCATGATCAATCGTGATCAGTGCATGATCAGTCACGTGATCAGTACATGATAGCTACGTGATCGTTCATGATCAGCCACGTGATCAGTGCATGATAGCCACGTGATCAGTGCATGATAGCCACGTGATCAGTGCATGATCAGTCACGTGATCAGTGTGATCAGCCACGTGATCAGTGCATGATATCCACGTGATCAGTGCATGACAGCCACGTGATCAGTGCATGAAGCCGTGATCAGTGCATGATCAGTCACGTGATCATGTGATCAGCCACGTGATCAGTGCATGATCAGCCACGTGATCAGTGCATGATCACGTGATCAGTGCATGATCAGTCCACATGATCAGTTGCCGTATCGTGCGTGCATCATCGTGATCATCAGCGCGTCAGCCATGATCAGTGCATGATCAGTCACGTGATCAGTGCATGATCAGCCACGTGAACAGTGCATGCTCAGTCACGTGATCTGGGCCTGCTGAGCTGCGTGATTACTGTCTGCTCATCTGCTTGACAATTGCCAGCTGAGCTGCACGATTCCTGCCTGTCATCTGCTTGACAATTGCCAGCTGTGCTGCGTAATTCCTGCCTGCTCAGCTGCTTGATTATTGCCAGCTGAGCAGCATGATTCCTCACACCTGAGTTCCATGATTATTGCCTGCTGACTGTTTGATTCGTGCCTACTCAGCTCTTTGTTTATTGCCTCCAGAGGCACATGATCAGTGTATGATAGCAAACATGATCAGCGCATGATCAGTCACATGATCAGCGCCATTAAGTCACGTGATCACTACATGATAGTCATGTGATCAGTCCATGCTCAGTCACGGTATCAGTGCATGATCAGCCACGTGATCAGTGCATGATCTGTCACATGATTAGTGTATGATCATCCACGTGATCAGTGCATGGGCAGTCATGTGATCAGTGCATGATATAGACGTGATCAGTGCATGATCAGTCACGTGATCAGTGCATGATCAGTCACGTGATCAGTGCATGATCAGCCACGTGATCAGTGCATGATCAGCCACGTGATCAGTGCATGATCAGTGCGTGATCAGTGCATGATCAGTCACGTGACCAGTACATGGTAGCTACGTGATCATTGCATGATCAGCCACGTGATCAGTGCATGATAGCCACGTGATCAGTGCATGATCAGCCACGTGATCAGTGCATGATCAGCCACGTGATCAGTGCATGATCAGCCACGTGATCAGTGCATGATCAGTCACGTGATCAGTGCATGATAGCCACGTGATCAGTGCATGATCAGCCACGTGATCAGTGCATGATCAGCCACGTGATCAGTGCATGATCAGTCCACGTGATCAGTGCATGATCAGTCACGTGATCAGTGCATGATCAGCCACGTGATCAGTGCATGATAGCCACGTGATCAGTGCATGATCAGTCACGTGATCGTGTGTGATCAGCCACGTGATCAGTGCATGATAGCCACGTGATCAGTGCATGAGCCACGTGATCAGTGCATGATCAGTCACGTGATCATGTGTGATCAGCCACGTGATCAGTGCATGATGAGCCACGTGATCAGTGCATGATCAATTCGTGATCAGTGCATGATCAGTCACGTGACCAGTACATGGTTGCTACGTGATCATTGCATGATCAGCCACGTGAGCAGTGCATGATAGCCACGTGATCAGTGCATGATCAGTCACGTGATCAGTACATGATCAGTCACGTGAACAGTGCATGATCATTTACGTGATCAGTGCATGATCAGTCACGTGACCAGTATATGGTTGCTACGTGATCATTCCATGATGAGCCACGTGAGCAGTGCATGATAGCCACGTGATGTGTGCATGAGTTACGTGAGCAGAGTATGATCAGCCACGTGATCAGTGCATGAGTGCCATCGTGATCACGCAGATATGTCACGTGACAGGTGTGTGATCAGCCACGTGAACAGTGCATGTTCAGCCACGTGATCAGTGCATGATCAGCTACGTGATCAGTGTATGATCAGCCACGTGATCAGTGCATGGTCAGACACGTGAACAGTGTATGATCAGCCACGTGATCAGTGCATGATATCCAAGTGATCAGTGCATGATCATCACGTGATCAGTGTATGATCAGCCACGTGAACAGTGCATGCTCAGTCACGTGATCTGGGCCTGCTGAGCTGCGTGATTACTGTCTGCTCATCTGCTTGACAATTGCCAGCTGAGCTGCACGATTCCTGCCTGTCATCTGCTTGACAATTGCCAGCTGTGCTGCGTAATTCCTGCCTGCTCAGCTGCTTGATTATTGCCAGCTGAGCAGCATGATTCCTCACACCTGAGTTCCATGATTATTGCCTGCTGACTGTTTGATTCGTGCCTACTCAGCTCTTTGTTTATTGCCTCCAGAGGCACATGATCAGTGTATGATAGCAAACATGATCAGTGCATGATCAGTCACATGATCAGCGCCATTAAGTCACGTGATCACTACATGATAGTCATGTGATCAGTCCATGCTCAGTCACGTATCAGTGCATGATCAGCCACGTGATCAGTGCATGATCTGTCACATGATTAGTGTATGATCATCCACGTGATCAGTGCATGGGCAGTCATGTGATCAGTGCATGATATAGACGTGATCAGTGCATGATCAGTCTCGTGATCAGTGCATGATAGCCACGTGATCAGTGCATGATCAGTCACCTGATGGGTGTATGATCATTCACGTGACCTGTACATGGTAGCTACATGATCATGCATGATCAGCCACGTGATGTGCATGATCGTGATACATGATCATGATCAGCCAGCGTGATCAGTGTGATCAGCATGTGCATCAGTGCATGATAGCCACGTGATCAGTGCATGATCAGTCAAGTGACATCAGTGCATGATCAGTGCATATGTGATCAGTGCATGATCAGCCACGTGATCAGTGCATGATCAGCCACGTGATCAGTGCATGATCAATCAGTGATCAGTGCATGATCAGTCACGTGATCAGTGCATGATGCGCGTGATCAGTGCATGATCAGCCACGTGATCAGTGCATGATCAGCCACGTGATCAGTGCATGATAGCGTGATCAGTGCATGATCAGTCATGATCGTGTGTGATCAGCCACGTGATCAGTGCATGATATCCACGTGATCAGTGCATGACAGCCACGTGATCAGTGCATGAGGCCACGTGATCAGTGCATGATCAGTCACGTGATACATGTGTGATCAGCCACGTGATCAGTGCATGATGAGCCACGTGATCAGTGGATCAATTCGTGATCAGTGCATGATCAGTCACGTGACCAGTACATGGTTGCTACGTGATCGTTGCATGATCAGCCACGTGAGCAGAGCATGATAGCCACGTGATCAGTGCATGATCAGTCACGTGATCAGTACATGATCAGTCACGTGAACAGTGCATGATCATTTACGTGATCTGTGCATGATCAGTCACGTGACCAGTATATGGTAGCTACGTGATCATTCCATGACGCCACGTGAGCAGTGCATGATAGCCACGTGATGTGTGCATGATTCGTGAGCAGAGTATGATCAGCCACGTGATCAGTGCATGAGTGCCACGTGATCAGTGCATGATATGTCACGTGACAGGTGTGTGATCAGCCACGTGAACAGTGCATGTTCAGCCACGTGATCAGTGCATGATAGCCACGTGATCAGTGCATGATCAGCCACGTGATCAGTGCATGGTCAGACACGTGAACAGTGTATGATCAGCCACGTGATCAGTGCATGATATCCAAGTGATCAGTGCATGATCATCACGTGATCAGTGTATGATCAGCCACGTGAACAGTGCATGCTCAGTCACGTGATCTGGGCCTGCTGAGCTGCGTGATTACTGTCTGCTCATCTGCTTGACAATTGCCAGCTGAGCTGCACGATTCCTGCCTGTCATCTGCTTGACAATTGCCAGCTGTGCTGCGTAATTCCTGCCTGCTCAGCTGCTTGATTATTGCCAGCTGAGCAGCATGATTCCTCACACCTGAGTTCCATGATTATTGCCTGCTGACTGTTTGATTCGTGCCTACTCAGCTCTTTGTTTATTGCCTCCAGAGGCACATGATCAGTGTATGATAGCAAACATGATCAGCGCATGATCAGTCACATGATCAGCGCCATTAAGTCACGTGATCACTACATGATAGTCATGTGATCAGTCCATGCTCAGTCACGGTATCAGTGCATGATCAGCCACGTGATCAGTGCATGATCTGTCACATGATTAGTGTATGATCATCCACGTGATCAGTGCATGGGCAGTCATGTGATCAGTGCATGATATAGACGTGATCAGTGCATGATCAGTCTCGTGATCAGTGCATGATAGCCACGTGATCAGTGCATGATCAGTCACCTGATGGGTGTATGATCATTCACGTGACCTGTACATGGTAGCTACATGATCATTGCATGATCAGCCACGTGAGTAGTGCATGATAGCCACGTGATCACTGCATGATCAGTCACGTGATCAGTGCATGATCAGTCATGTGACCAGTACATGGTAGCTGCGTGATCATGGCATGATCAGCCACGTGAGCAGTGCATGATAGCCACGTGATCAGTGCATGATCAGTCACGTGATCAGTGCATGATCAGTCACGTGATCAGTGCATGATCAGCCACGTGATCAGTGCATGATCAGTCACGTGATCAGTGTATGATCAGCCACGTGATCAGTGCATGATAGCCACGTGATCAGTGCATGATCAGTCACGTGATCAGTGCATGATCAGTCACGTGATCAGTGCATGATCAGCCACGTGATCAGTGCATGATCAGCCACGTGATCAGTGCATGATCAATTACGTGATCAGTGCATGATCAGTCACGTGATCAGTGCATGATAGCTACGTGATCAGTGCATGATCAGCCACGTGATCAGTGCATGATAGCCACGTGATCAGTGCATGATCAGCCACGTGATCAGTGCATGATCAGTCACGTGATCGTGTGTGATCAGCCACGTGATCAGTGCATGATATCCACGTGATCAGTGCATGATCAGCCACGTGATCAGTGCATGATAGCCACGTGATCAGTGCATGATCAGTCACGTGATCATGTGTGATCAGCCACGTGATCAGTGCATGATAGCCACGTGATCAGTGCATGATCATTACGTGATCAGTGCATGATCAGTCACGTGATCAGTGCATGGTTGCTACGTGATCAGTGCATGATCAGCCACGTGATCAGTGCATGATAGCCACGTGATCAGTGCATGATCAGTCACGTGATCAGTGCATGATCAGTCACGTGATCAGTGCATGATCATTTACGTGATCAGTGCATGATCAGTCACGTGACCAGTATGGTTGCTACGTGATCATTCCATGACAGCCACGTGATCAGTGCATGATAGCCACGTGATGTGTGCATGAGTTACGTGAGCAGTATGATCAGCCACGTGATCAGTGCATGAGTCCGTGATCAGTGCATGATAGTCACGTGACAGTGTGTGATCAGCCACGTGATCAGTGCATGATCAGCCACGTGATCAGTGCATGATAGCCACGTGATCAGTGCATGATCAGTCACGTGATCAGTGCATGATCAGCCACGTGATCAGTGCATGATCAGTCACGTGATCAGTGCATGATAGCCACGTGATCAGTGCATGATCAGCCACGTGATCAGTGCATGATAGCCACGTGATCAGTGCATGATCAGTCACGTGATCAGTGCATGATCAGTCACGTGATCAGTGCATGATCAGCCACGTGATCAGTGCATGATCAGTCACGTGATCAGTGCATGATCAGTGCGATCAGTGCATGATCAGTCACGTGATCAGTGCATGATCAGCCACGTGATCAGTGCATGATCAGCACACGATGTGCATGATCAGCCACGTGATCAGTGCATGATAGCCACGTGATCAGTGCATGATCAGTCACGTGATCGTGTGTGATCAGCCACGTGATCAGTGCATGATATCACGTGATCAGTGCATGATCAGCCACGTGATCAGTGCATGATAGCCACGTGATCAGTGCATGATCAGTCACGTGATCATGTGTGATCAGCCACGTGATCAGTGCATGATGAGCCACGTGATCAGTGCATGATCAATTACGTGATCAGTGCATGATCAGTCACGTGACCAGTACATGGTTGCTACGTGATCGTTGCATGATCAGCCACGTGAGCAGTGCATGATAGCCACGTGATCAGTGCATGATCAGTCACGTGATCAGTGCATGATCAGTCACGTGAACAGTGCATGATCATTTACGTGATCAGTGCATGATCAGTCACGTGACCAGTATATGGTAGCTACGTGATCATTCCATGACGAGCCACGTGAGCAGTGCATGATAGCCACGTGATGTGTGCATGAGTTACGTGAGCAGAGTATGATCAGCCACGTGATCAGTGCATGAGTGCCACGTGATCAGTGCATGATATGTCACGTGACAGGTGTGTGATCAGCCACGTGAACAGTGCATGTTCAGCCACGTGATCAGTGCATGATAGCCACGTGATCAGTGCATGATCAGTTACGTGAGCAGTGTATGATCAGCCACGTGATCAGTGCATGGTCAGACACGTGAACAGTGTATGATCAGCCACGTGATCAGTGCATGATATCCAAGTGATCAGTGCATGATCATCACGTGATCAGTGTATGATCAGCCACGTGAACAGTGCATGCTCAGTCACGTGATCTGGGCCTGCTGAGCTGCGTGATTACTGTCTGCTCATCTGCTTGACAATTGCCAGCTGAGCTGCACGATTCCTGCCTGTCATCTGCTTGACAATTGCCAGCTGTGCTGCGTAATTCCTGCCTGCTCAGCTGCTTGATTATTGCCAGCTGAGCAGCATGATTCCTCACACCTGAGTTCCATGATTATTGCCTGCTGACTGTTTGATTCGTGCCTACTCAGCTCTTTGTTTATTGCCTCCAGAGGCACATGATCAGTGTATGATAGCAAACATGATCAGCGCATGATCAGTCACATGATCAGCGCCATTAAGTCACGTGATCACTACATGATAGTCATGTGATCAGTCCATGCTCAGTCACGGTATCAGTGCATGATCAGCCACGTGATCAGTGCATGATCTGTCACATGATTAGTGTATGATCATCCACGTGATCAGTGCATGGGCAGTCATGTGATCAGTGCATGATATAGACGTGATCAGTGCATGATCAGTCACGTGATCAGTGCATGATAGCCACGTGATCAGTGCATGATCAGTCACCTGATGGGTGTATGATCATTCACGTGACCTGTACATGGTAGCTACATGATCATTGCATGATCAGCCACGTGAGTAGTGCATGATAGCCACGTGATCAGTGCATGATCAGTCACGTGATCAGTGCATGATCAGTCATGTGACCAGTACATGGTAGCTGCGTGATCATGGCATGATCAGCCACGTGAGCAGTGCATGATAGCCACGTGATCAGTGCATGATCAGCACGTGATCAGTGCATGATCAGTCACGTGATCAGTGCATGATCAGCCACGTGATCAGTGCATGATCAGGCACGTGATCAGTGTATGATCAGCCACGTGATCAGTGCATGATAGCCACGTGATCAGTGCATGATCAGTCACGTGATCAGTGCATGATCAGTTACGTGATCAGTGCATGATCAGCCACGTGATCAGTGCATGATCAGCCACGTGATCAGTGCATGATCAATTACGTGATCAGTGCATGATCAGTCACGTGATCAGTACATGGTAGCTACGTGATCAGTGCATGATCAGCCACGTGATCAGTGCATGATAGCCACGTGATCAGTGCATGATAGCCACGTGATCAGTGCATGATCAGTCATGTGATACGTGTGTGATCAGCCACGTGATCAGTGCATGATATCCACGTGATCAGTGCATGACAGCCACGTGATCAGTGCATGAGAGCCACGTGATCAGTGCATGATCAGTCACGTGATACATGTGTGATCAGCCACGTGATCAGTGCATGATGAGCCACGTGATCAGTGCATGATCAATTACGTGATCAGTGCATGATCAGTCACGTGACCAGTACATGGTTGCTACGTGATCGTTGCATGATCAGCCACGTGAGCAGTGCATGATAGCCACGTGATCAGTGCATGATCAGTCACGTGATCAGTGCATGATCAGTCACGTGAACAGTGCATGATCATTTACGTGATCAGTGCATGATCAGTCACGTGACCAGTATATGGTAGCTCGTGATCATTCCATGACAGCCACGTGAGCAGTGCATGATAGCCACGTGATGTGTGCATGAGTTACGTGAGCAGAGTATGATCAGCCACGTGATCAGTGCATGAGTGCCACGTGATCAGTGCATGATATGTCACGTGACAGGTGTGTGATCAGCCACGTGAACAGTGCATGTTCAGCCACGTGATCAGTGCATGATAGCCACGTGATCAGTGCATGATCAGTTACGTGAGCAGTGTATGATCAGCCACGTGATCAGTGCATGGTCAGACACGTGAACAGTGTATGATCAGCCACGTGATCAGTGCATGATATCCAAGTGATCAGTGCATGATCATCACGTGATCAGTGTATGATCAGCCACGTGAACAGTGCATGCTCAGTCACGTGATCAGGGCCTGCTGAGCTGCGTGATTACTGTCTGCTCATCTGCTTGACAATTGCCAGCTGAGCTGCACGATTCCTGCCTGTCATCTGCTTGACAATTGCCAGCTGTGCTGAATTCCTGCCTGCTCAGCTGCTTGATTATTGCCAGCTGAGCAGCATGATTCCTCACACCTGAGTTCCATGATTATTGCCTGCTGACTGTTTGATTCGTGCCTACTCAGCTCTTTGTTTATTGCCTCCAGAGGCACATGATCAGTGTATGATAGCAAACATGATCAGCACATGATCAGCGCATTAAAGTCACGTGATCACTACATGATAGTCATGTGATCAGTCCATGCTCAGTCACGGTATCAGTGCATGATCAGCCACGTGATCAGTGCATGATCTGTCACGTGATTAGTGTATGATCATCCACGTGATCAGTGCATGCAGTCATGTGATCAGTGCATGATATAGACGTGATCAGTGCATGATCAGTCACGTGATCAGTGCATGATAGCCACGTGATCAGTGCATGATCAGTCACCTGATGGGTGTATGATCATTCACGTGACCTGTACATGGTAGCTACATGATCATTGCATGATCAGCCACGTGATCAGTGCATGATAGCCACGTGATCAGTGCATGATCAGTCACGTGATCAGTGCATGATCAGTCACGTGATCAGTGCATGATAGCCGTGATCAGTGCATGATCAGTCACGTGATCAGTGCATGATCAGCCACGTGATCAGTGCATGATCAGCACGTGATCAGTGCATGATCAGTCACGTGATCAGTGCATGATCAGCCACGTGATCAGTGCATGATCAGCCACGTGATCAGTGCATGATCAATTACGTGATCAGTGCATGATCAGTCACGTGATCAGTGCATGATAGCTACGTGATCAGTGCATGATCAGCCACGTGATCAGTGCATGATAGCCACGTGATCAGTGCATGATAGCCACGTGATCAGTGCATGATCAGTCATGTGATCGTGTGTGATCAGCCACGTGATCAGTGCATGATATCCACGTGATCAGTGCATGACAGCCACGTGATCAGTGCATGATAGCCACGTGATCAGTGCATGATCAGTCACGTGATCATGTGTGATCAGCCACGTGATCAGTGCATGATGAGCCACGTGATCAGTGCATGATCAATTACGTGATCAGTGCATGATCAGTCACGTGACCAGTACATGGTTGCTACGTGATCGTTGCATGTTCAGCCACGTGATCAGTGCATGATAGCCACGTGATCAGTGCATGATCATCACGTGATCAGTGCATGATCAGCCACGTGAACAGTGCATGATCATTCGTGATCAGTGCATGATCAGTCACGTGACCAGTATATGGTAGCTACGTGATCATTCCATGACAGCCACGTGAGCAGTGCATGATAGCCACGTGATGTGTGCATGAGTTACGTGAGCAGAGTATGATCAGCCACGTGATCAGTGCATGAGTGCCACGTGATCAGTGCATGATCATGTCACGTGACAGGTGTGTGATCAGCGTGAACAGTGCATGTTCAGCCACGTGATCAGTGCATGATAGCCACGTGATCAGTGCATGATCAGTTACGTGAGCAGTGTATGATCAGCCACGTGATCAGTGCATGGTCAGACACGTGAACAGTGTATGATCAGCCACGTGATCAGTGCATGATATCCAAGTGATCAGTGCATGATCATCACGTGATCAGTGTATGATCAGCCACGTGAACAGTGCATGCTCAGTCACGTGATCAGGGCCTGCTGAGCTGCGTGATTACTGTCTGCTCATCTGCTTGACAATTGCCAGCTGAGCTGCACGATTCCTGCCTGTCATCTGCTTGACAATTGCCAGCTGTGCTGCGTAATTCCTGCCTGCTCAGCTGCTTGATTATTGCCAGCTGAGCAGCATGATTCCTCACACCTGAGTTCCATGATTATTGCCTGCTGACTGTTTGATTCGTGCCTACTCAGCTCTTTGTTTATTGCCTCCAGAGGCACATGATCAGTGTATGATAGCAAACATGATCAGCGCATGATCAGTCACATGATCAGCGCCATTAAGTCACGTGATCACTACATGATAGTCATGTGATCAGTCCATGCTCAGTCACGGTATCAGTGCATGATCAGCCACGTGATCAGTGCATGATCTGTCACATGATTAGTGTATGATCATCCACGTGATCAGTGCATGGGCAGTCATGTGATCAGTGCATGATATAGACGTGATCAGTGCATGATCAGTCTCGTGATCAGTGCATGATAGCCACGTGATCAGTGCATGATCAGTCACCTGATGGGTGTATGATCATTCACGTGACCTGTACATGGTAGCTACATGATCATTGCATGATCAGCCACGTGAGTAGTGCATGATAGCCACGTGATCAGTGCATGATCAGTCACGTGATCAGTGCATGATCAGTCATGTGACCAGTACATGGTAGCTGCGTGATCATGGCATGATCAGCCACGTGATCAGTGCATGATAGCCACGTGATCAGTGCATGATCAGACACGTGATCAGTGCATGATCAGTCACGTGATCAGTGCATGATCAGCCACGTGATCAGTGCATGATCAGTCACGTGATCAGTGCATGATCAGCCACGTGATCAGTGCATGATAGCCACGTGATCAGTGCATGATCAGTCACGTGATCAGTGCATGATCAGTCACGTGATCAGTGCATGATCAGCCACGTGATCAGTGCATGATCAGCCACGTGATCAGTGCATGATCAGTCACGTGATCAGTGCATGATCAGTCACGTGACCAGTACATGGTAGCGTGATCAGTGCATGATCAGCCACGTGATCAGTGCATGATAGCCACGTGATCAGTGCATGATCAGTCATGTGATACGTGTGTGATCAGCCACGTGATCAGTGCATGATATCCACGTGATCAGTGCATGACAGCCACGTGATCAGTGCATGATAGCCACGTGATCAGTGCATGATCAGTCACGTGATACATGTGTGATCAGCCACGTGATCAGTGCATGATGAGCCACGTGATCAGTGCATGATCAATTACGTGATCAGTGCATGATCAGTCACGTGACCAGTACATGGTTGCTACGTGATCGTTGCATGATCAGCCACGTGAGCAGAGCATGATAGCCACGTGATCAGTGCATGATCAGTCACGTGATCAGTACATGATCAGTCACGTGAACAGTGCATGATCATTTACGTGATCTGTGCATGATCAGTCACGTGACCAGTATATGGTAGCTACGTGATCATTCCATGACGAGCCACGTGAGCAGTGCATGATAGCCACGTGATGTGTGCATGAGTTACGTGAGCAGAGTATGATCAGCCACGTGATCAGTGCATGAGTGCCACGTGATCAGTGCATGATATGTCACGTGACAGGTGTGTGATCAGCCACGTGAACAGTGCATGTTCAGCCACGTGATCAGTGCATGATAGCCACGTGATCAGTGCATGATCAGTTACGTGAGCAGTGTATGATCAGCCACGTGATCAGTGCATGGTCAGACACGTGAACAGTGTATGATCAGCCACGTGATCAGTGCATGATATCCAAGTGATCAGTGCATGATCATCACGTGATCAGTGTATGATCAGCCACGTGAACAGTGCATGCTCAGTCACGTGATCTGGGCCTGCTGAGCTGCGTGATTACTGTCTGCTCATCTGCTTGACAATTGCCAGCTGAGCTGCACGATTCCTGCCTGTCATCTGCTTGACAATTGCCAGCTGTGCTGCGTAATTCCTGCCTGCTCAGCTGCTTGATTATTGCCAGCTGAGCAGCATGATTCCTCACACCTGAGTTCCATGATTATTGCCTGCTGACTGTTTGATTCGTGCCTACTCAGCTCTTTGTTTATTGCCTCCAGAGGCACATGATCAGTGTATGATAGCAAACATGATCAGCGCATGATCAGTCACATGATCAGCGCCATTAAGTCACGTGATCACTACATGATAGTCATGTGATCAGTCCATGCTCAGTCACGGTATCAGTGCATGATCAGCCACGTGATCAGTGCATGATCTGTCACATGATTAGTGTATGATCATCCACGTGATCAGTGCATGGGCAGTCATGTGATCAGTGCATGATATAGACGTGATCAGTGCATGATCAGTCACGTGATCAGTGCATGATAGCCACGTGATCAGTGCATGATCAGTCACCTGATGGGTGTATGATCATTCACGTGACCTGTACATGGTAGCTACATGATCATTGCATGATCAGCCACGTGAGTAGTGCATGATAGCCACGTGATCACTGCATGATCAGTCACGTGATCAGTGCATGATCAGTCATGTGACCAGTACATGGTAGCTGCGTGATCATGGCATGATCAGCCACGTGAGCAGTGCATGATAGCCACGTGATCAGTGCATGATCAGTCACGTGATCAGTGCATGATCAGTCACGTGATCAGTGCATGATCAGCCACGTGATCAGTGCATGATCAGGCACGTGATCAGTGTATGATCAGCCACGTGATCAGTGCATGATAGCCACGTGATCAGTGCATGATCAGTCACGTGATCAGTGCATGATCAGTTACGTGATCAGTGCATGATCAGCCACGTGATCAGTGCATGATCAGCCACGTGATCAGTGCATGATCAATTACGTGATCAGTGCATGATCAGTCACGTGACCAGTACATGGTAGCTACGTGATCATTGCATGATCAGCCACGTGATCAGTGCATGATAGCCACGTGATCAGTGCATGATAGCCACGTGATCAGTGCATGATCAGTCATGTGATACGTGTGTGATCAGCCACGTGATCAGTGCATGATATCCACGTGATCAGTGCATGACAGCCACGTGATCAGTGCATGAGCCACGTGATCAGTGCATGATCAGTCACGTGATACATGTGTGATCAGCCACGTGATCAGTGCATGATGAGCCACGTGATCAGTGCATGATCAATTACGTGATCAGTGCATGATCAGTCACGTGACCAGTACATGGTTGCTACGTGATCGTTGCATGATCAGCCACGTGAGCAGTGCATGATAGCCACGTGATCAGTGCATGATCAGTCACGTGATCAGTACATGATCAGTCACGTGAACAGTGCATGATCATTTACGTGATCTGTGCATGATCAGTCACGTGACCAGTATATGGTTGCTACGTGATCATTCCATGACGAGCCACGTGAGCAGTGCATGATAGCCACGTGATGTGTGCATGAGTTACGTGAGCAGAGTATGATCAGCCACGTGATCAGTGCATGAGTGCCACGTGATCAGTGCATGATATGTCACGTGACAGGTGTGTGATCAGCCACGTGAACAGTGCATGTTCAGCCACGTGATCAGTGCATGATAGCCACGTGATCAGTGCATGATCAGTTACGTGAGCAGTGTATGATCAGCCACGTGATCAGTGCATGGTCAGACACGTGAACAGTGTATGATCAGCCACGTGATCAGTGCATGATATCCAAGTGATCAGTGCATGATCATCACGTGATCAGTGTATGATCAGCCACGTGAACAGTGCATGCTCAGTCACGTGATCAGGGCCTGCTGAGCTGCGTGATTACTGTCTGCTCATCTGCTTGACAATTGCCAGCTGAGCTGCACGATTCCTGCCTGTCATCTGCTTGACAATTGCCAGCTGTGCTGCGTAATTCCTGCCTGCTCAGCTGCTTGATTATTGCCAGCTGAGCAGCATGATTCCTCACACTGAGTTCCATGATTATTGCCTGCTGACTGTTTGATTCGTGCCTACTCAGCTCTTTGTTTATTGCCTCCAGAGGCACATGATCAGTGTATGATAGCAAACATGATCAGCGCATGATCAGTCACATGATCAGCGCCATTAAGTCACGTGATCACTACATGATAGTCATGTGATCAGTCCATGCTCAGTCACGGTATCAGTGCATGATCAGCCACGTGATCAGTGCATGATCTGTCACATGATTAGTGTATGATCATCCACGTGATCAGTGCATGGGCAGTCATGTGATCAGTGCATGATATAGACGTGATCAGTGCATGATCAGTCACGTGATCAGTGCATGATAGCCACGTGATCAGTGCATGATCAGTCACCTGATGGGTGTATGATCATTCACGTGACCTGTACATGGTAGCTACATGATCATTGCATGATCAGCCACGTGAGTAGTGCATGATAGCCACGTGATCAGTGCATGATCAGTCACGTGATCAGTGCATGATCAGTCATGTGACCAGTACATGGTAGCTGCGTGATCATGGCATGATCAGCCACGTGAGCAGTGCATGATAGCCACGTGATCAGTGCATGATCAGTCACGTGATCAGTGCATGATCAGTCACGTGATCAGTGCATGATCAGCCACGTGATCAGTGCATGATCAGCCACGTGATCAGTGCATGATCAGCCACGTGATCAGTGCATGATAGCCACGTGATCAGTGCATGATCAGTCACGTGATCAGTGCATGATCAGTCACGTGATCAGTGTATGATCAGCCACGTGATCAGTGCATGATCAGCCACGTGATCAGTGCATGATCAATTACGTGATCAGTGCATGATCAGTCACGTGACCAGTGCATGGTAGCTCGTGATCATTGCATGATCAGCCACGTGATCAGTGCATGATAGCCACGTGATCAGTGCATGATAGCCACGTGATCAGTGCATGATCAGTCATGTGATCGTGCATGATCAGCCACGTGATCAGTGCATGATAGCCACGTGATCAGTGCATGATCAGCCACGTGATCAGTGCATGATAGCCACGTGATCAGTGCATGATCAGTCACGTGATCATGTGTGATCAGCCACGTGATCAGTGCATGATCAGCCACGTGATCAGTGCATGATCAATTACGTGATCAGTGCATGATCAGTCACGTGACCAGTGCATGGTTGCTCGTGATCAGTGCATGATCAGCCACGTGATCAGTGCATGATAGCCACGTGATCAGTGCATGATCAGTCACGTGATCAGTGCATGATCAGTCACGTGATCAGTGCATGATCATTTACGTGATCAGTGCATGATCAGTCACGTGACCAGTATATGGTTGCTCGTGATCATTGCATGATCAGCCACGTGATCAGTGCATGATAGCCACGTGATGTGCATGAGTTACGTGATCAGTATGATCAGCCACGTGATCAGTGCATGATGCCACGTGATCAGTGCATGATCACGTGACAGGTGTGTGATCAGCCACGTGATCAGTGCATGATCAGCCACGTGATCAGTGCATGATAGCCACGTGATCAGTGCATGATCAGTCACGTGATCAGTGCATGATCAGCCACGTGATCAGTGCATGATCAGCCACGTGTGATGCATGATAGCCACGTGATCAGTGCATGATCAGTCACGTGATCAGTGCATGATCACCACGTGATCAGTGCATGATCAGCCACGTGATCAGTGCATGATCAGCCACGTGATCAGTGCATGATCAGTCACGTGATCAGTGCATGATCAGCCACGTGATCAGTGCATGATCAGTCACGTGATCAGTGCATGATCATTTACGTGATCAGTGCATGATCAGTCACGTGACCAGTATATGGTAGCTCATGATCATTCCATGAGAGCCACGTGAGCAGTGCATGATAGCCACGTGATGTGTGCATGAGTTACGTGAGCAGAGTATGATCAGCCACGTGATCAGTGCATGAGTGCCACGTGATCAGTGCATGATATGTCACGTGACAGGTGTGTGATCAGCCACGTGAACAGTGCATGATCAGCCACGTGATCAGTGCATGATAGCCACGTGATCAGTGCATGATCAGTTACGTGAGCAGTGTATGATCAGCCACGTGATCAGTGCATGGTCAGACACGTGAACAGTGTATGATCAGCCACGTGATCAGTGCATGATATCCAAGTGATCAGTGCATGATCATCACGTGATCAGTGTATGATCAGCCACGTGAACAGTGCATGCTCAGTCACGTGATCAGGGCCTGCTGAGCTGCGTGATTACTGTCTGCTCATCTGCTTGACAATTGCCAGCTGAGCTGCACGATTCCTGCCTGTCATCTGCTTGACAATTGCCAGCTGTGCTGCGTAATTCCTGCCTGCTCAGCTGCTTGATTATTGCCAGCTGAGCAGCATGATTCCTCACAGCTGAGTTCCATGATTATTGCCTGCTGACTGTTTGATTCGTGCCTACTCAGCTCTTTGTTTATTGCCTCCAGAGGCACATGATCAGTGTATGATAGCAAACATGATCAGTGCATGATCAGTCACATGATCAGTGCGCCATTAAGTCACGTGATCACTACATGATAGTCATGTGATCAGTCCATGCTCAGTCACGGTATCAGTGCATGATCAGCCACGTGATCAGTGCATGATCTGTCACATGATTAGTGTATGATCATCCACGTGATCAGTGCATGATCAGTCACGTGATCAGTGCATGATCAGGCACGTGATCAGTGCATGATCAGTCACGTGATCAGTGCATGATAGCCACGTGATCAGTGCATGATCAGCCACGTGATCAGTGCATGATAGCCACGTGATCAGTGCATGATCAGTCACGTGATCAGTGCATGATCAGTCACGTGATCAGTGCATGATCAGTCACGTGATCAGTGCATGATCAGTCACGTGACCAGTACATGGTAGCTACGTGATCATTGCATGATCAGCCACGTGAGCAGTGCATGATAGCCACGTGATGTGTGCAGTCACGTGATCAGTGTGATCAGCCACGTGATCAGTGCATGATGCCACGTGATCAGTGCATGATAGTCACGTGATCAGTGCATGATCAGCCACGTGATCAGTGCATGATCAGCCACGTGATCAGTGCATGATAGCCACGTGATCAGTGCATGATCAGTTACGTGATCAGTGCATGATCAGCCACGTGATCAGTGCATGATCAGTCACGTGATCAGTGCATGATCAGCCACGTGATCAGTGCATGATCAGCGTGATCAGTGCATGATCAGCCACGTGATCAGTGCATGATCAGTCACGTGATCAGTGCATGATCAGCCACGTGATCAGTGCATGATCAGTCACGTGATCAGTGCATGATCATCCACGTGATCAGTGCATGATCAGTCATGTGATCAGTGCATGATATAGCCGTGATCAGTGCATGATCAGTCACGTGATCAGTGCATGATAGCCACGTGATCAGTGCATGATCAGTCACGTGATCAGTGTATGATCAGTCACGTGATCAGTGCATGGTAGCTACGTGATCAGTGCATGATCAGCCACGTGATCAGTGCATGATAGCCACGTGATCAGTGCATGATCAGTCACGTGATCAGTGCATGATCAGTCACGTGATCAGTGCATGATAGCTGCGTGATCATGCATGATCAGTCACGTGATCAGTGCATGATCAGCCACGTGATCAGTGCATGATCAGTCACGTGATCAGTGCATGATCAGCCACGTGATCAGTGCATGATAGCCACGTGATCAGTGCATGATCAGTCACGTGATCAGTGCATGATCAGTCACGTGATCAGTGCATGATCAGCCACGTGATCAGTGCATGATCAGCCACGTGATCAGTGCATGATCAATTCGTGATCAGTGCATGATCAGTCACGTGATCAGTGCATGGTAGCTCGTGATCATTGCATGATCAGCCACGTGATCAGTGCATGATAGCCACGTGATCAGTGCATGATAGCCACGTGATCAGTGCATGATCAGTCATGTGATCAGTGTGTGATCAGCCACGTGATCAGTGCATGATATCCACGTGATCAGTGCATGATCAGCCACGTGATCAGTGCATGATAGCCACGTGATCAGTGCATGATCAGTCACGTGATCATGTGTGATCAGCCACGTGATCAGTGCATGATCAGCCACGTGATCAGTGCATGATCAGTCACGTGATCAGTGCATGATCAGTCACGTGACCAGTACATGGTAGCTCGTGATCAGCATGATCAGCCACGTGATCAGTGCATGATAGCCACGTGATCAGTGCATGATCAGTCACGTGATCAGTGCATGATCAGTCACGTGATCAGTGCATGATCAGTCACGTGATCAGTGCATGATCAGTCACGTGATCAGTGCATGATTGCCACGTGATCAGTGCATGAGCCACGTGATCAGTGCATGATAGCCACGTGATGTGCATGAGTTACGTGATCAGTATGATCAGCCACGTGATCAGTGCATGATGCCACGTGATCAGTGCATGATCAGTCACGTGATCAGTGTGTGATCAGCCACGTGATCAGTGCATGATCAGCCACGTGATCAGTGCATGATAGCACGTGATCAGTGCATGATCAGTCACGTGATCAGTGCATGATCAGCCACGTGATCAGTGCATGATGCCACGTGATCAGTGCATGATCAGTCACGTGATCAGTGCATGATCAGCCACGTGATCAGTGCATGATCAGCCACGTGATCAGTGCATGATCAGTCACGTGATCAGTGTATGATCAGCCACGTGATCAGTGCATGAGTGCCACGTGATCAGTGCATGATAGTCACGTGACAGTGTGATCAGCCACGTGATCAGTGCATGATCAGCCACGTGATCAGTGCATGATCAGCCACGTGATCAGTGCATGATCAGCCACGTGATCAGTGCATGATCAGCCACGTGATCAGTGCATGATCAGTCACGTGATCAGTGTATGATCAGCCACGTGAACAGTGCATGCTCAGTCACGTGATCAGGGCCTGCTGAGCTGCGTGATTACTGTCTGCTCATCTGCTTGACAATTGCCAGCTGAGCTGCACGATTCCTGCCTGTCATCTGCTTGACAATTGCCAGCTGTGCTGCGTAATTCCTGCCTGCTCAGCTGCTTGATTATTGCCAGCTGAGCAGCATGATTCCTCACAGCTGAGTTCCATGATTATTGCCTGCTGACTGTTTGATTCGTGCCTACTCAGCTCTTTGTTTATTGCCTCCAGAGGCACATGATCAGTGTATGATAGCAAACATGATCAGCGCATGATCAGTCACATGATCAGCGCCATTAAGTCACGTGATCACTACATGATAGTCATGTGATCAGTCCATGCTCAGTCACGGTATCAGTGCATGATCAGCCACGTGATCAGTGCATGATCTGTCACATGATTAGTGTATGATCATCCACGTGATCAGTGCAGGGAGTCATGTGATCAGTGCATGATATAGACGTGATCAGTGCATGATCAGTCACGTGATCAGTGCATGATAGCCACGTGATCAGTGCATGATCAGTCACCTGATGGGTGTATGATCATTCACGTGACCTGTACATGGTAGCTACATGATCATTGCATGATCAGCCACGTGAGTAGTGCATGATAGCCACGTGATCAGTGCATGATCAGTCACGTGATCAGTGCATGATCAGTCATGTGACCAGTACATGGTAGCTACGTGATCAGTGCATGATCAGCCACGTGATCAGTGCATGATAGCCACGTGATCAGTGCATGATCAGCCACGTGATCAGTGCATGATAGCCGTGATCAGTGCATGATCAGTCACGTGATACATGTGTGATCAGCCACGTGATCAGTGCATGATGAGCCACGTGATCAGTGCATGATCAATTACGTGATCAGTGCATGATCAGTCACGTGACCAGTACATGGTTGCTACGTGATCGTTGCATGATCAGCCACGTGAGCAGTGCATGATAGCCACGTGATCAGTGCATGATCAGTCACGTGATCAGTGCATGATCAGTCACGTGAACAGTGCATGATCATTCGTGATCTGTGCATGATCAGTCACGTGACCAGTATATGGTAGCTACGTGATCATTCCATGACGAGCCACGTGAGCAGTGCATGATAGCGTGATGTGTGCATGAGTTACGTGAGCAGAGTATGATCAGCCACGTGATCAGTGCATGAGTGCCACGTGATCAGTGCATGATATGTCACGTGACAGGTGTGTGATCAGCCACGTGAACAGTGCATGTTCAGCCACGTGATCAGTGCATGATAGCCACGTGATCAGTGCATGATCAGTTACGTGAGCAGTGTATGATCAGCCACGTGATCAGTGCATGGTCAGACACGTGAACAGTGTATGATCAGCCACGTGATCAGTGCATGATATCCAAGTGATCAGTGCATGATCATCACGTGATCAGTGTATGATCAGCCACGTGAACAGTGCATGCTCAGTCACGTGATCTGGGCCTGCTGAGCTGCGTGATTACTGTCTGCTCATCTGCTTGACAATTGCCAGCTGAGCTGCGTAATTCCTGCCTGCTCAGCTGCTTGATTATTGCCAGCTGAGCAGCATGATTCCTCACAGCTGAGTTCCATGATTATTGCCTGCTGACTGTTTGATTCGTGCCTACTCAGCTCTTTGTTTATTGCCTCCAGAGGCACATGATCAGTGTATGATAGCAAACATGATCAGCGCATGATCAGTCACATGATCAGCGCCATTAAGTCACGTGATCACTACATGATAGTCATGTGATCAGTCCATGCTCAGTCACGGTATCAGTGCATGATCAGCCACGTGATCAGTGCATGATCTGTCACATGATTAGTGTATGATCATCCACGTGATCAGTGCATGGGCAGTCATGTGATCAGTGCATGATATAGACGTGATCAGTGCATGATCAGTCTCGTGATCAGTGCATGATAGCCACGTGATCAGTGCATGATCAGTCACCTGATGGGTGTATGATCATTCACGTGACCTGTACATGGTAGCTACATGATCATTGCATGATCAGCCACGTGAGTAGTGCATGATAGCCACGTGATCACTGCATGATCAGTCACGTGATCAGTGCATGATCAGTCATGTGACCAGTACATGGTAGCTGCGTGATCATGGCATGATCAGCCACGTGAGCAGTGCATGATAGCCACGTGATCAGTGCATGATCAGTCACGTGATCAGTGCATGATCAGTCACGTGATCAGTGCATGATCAGCCACGTGATCAGTGCATGATCAGCCGTGATCAGTGCATGATCAGCCACGTGATCAGTGCATGATAGCCACGTGATCAGTGCATGATCAGTCACGTGATCAGTGCATGATCAGCCACGTGATCAGTGCATGATCAGCCACGTGATCAGTGCATGATCAGTCACGTGATCAGTGCATGATCAGTCACGTGATCAGTGCATGATCAGCCACGTGATCAGTGCATGATCAGCCACGTGATCAGTGCATGATCAGTTACGTGATCAGTGCATGATCAGTCACGTGATCAGTGCATGATAGCTACGTGATCAGTGCATGATCAGCCACGTGATCAGTGCATGATAGCCACGTGATCAGTGCATGATAGCCACGTGATCAGTGCATGATCAGTCACGTGATCAGTGCATGATCAGCCACGTGATCAGTGCATGATAGCCACGTGATCAGTGCATGATCAGCCACGTGATCAGTGCATGATCAGCCACGTGATCAGTGCATGATAGCCACGTGATCAGTGCATGATCAGTCACGTGATCAGTGTATGATCAGCCACGTGATCAGTGCATGATATCCACGTGATCAGTGCATGATCAGCCACGTGATCAGTGCATGATAGCCACGTGATCAGTGCATGATCAGTCACGTGATCATGTGTGATCAGCCACGTGATCAGTGCATGATCAGCCACGTGATCAGTGCATGATCAATTACGTGATCAGTGCATGATCAGTCACGTGACCAGTACATGGTTGCTACGTGATCGTTGCATGATCAGCCACGTGATCAGTGCATGATAGCCACGTGATCAGTGCATGATCAGTCACGTGATCAGTGCATGATCAGTCACGTGATCAGTGCATGATCATTCACGTGATCAGTGCATGATCAGTCACGTGACCAGTATATGGTAGCTACGTGATCATTGCATGACAGCCGTGATCAGTGCATGATAGCCACGTGATCAGTGCATGAGTTACGTGATCAGTGCATGATCAGCCACGTGATCAGTGCATGAGTGCCACGTGATCAGTGCATGATAGTCACGTGACAGTGTGTGATCAGCCACGTGATCAGTGCATGATCAGCCACGTGATCAGTGCATGATAGCCACGTGATCAGTGCATGATCAGTTACGTGATCAGTGCATGATCAGCCACGTGATCAGTGCATGATCAGACACGTGATCAGTGCATGATCAGCCACGTGATCAGTGCATGATAGCCACGTGATCAGTGCATGATAGCCACGTGATCAGTGCATGATCAGTCACGTGATCAGTGCATGATCAGCCACGTGATCAGTGCATGATCAGTCACGTGATCAGTGCATGATCAGCCACGTGATCAGTGCATGGGCAGTCATGTGATCAGTGCATGATATAGCCGTGATCAGTGCATGATCAGTCACGTGATCAGTGCATGATAGCCACGTGATCAGTGCATGATCAGCCACGTGATCAGTGCATGATCAGTCACGTGACCAGTACATGGTAGCTACGTGATCATTGCATGATCAGCCACGTGATCAGTGCATGATAGCCACGTGATCAGTGCATGATCAGTCACGTGATCAGTGCATGATCAGTCATGTGATCAGTGCATGATAGCTGCGTGATGGCATGATCAGCCACGTGATCAGTGCATGATAGCCACGTGATCAGTGCATGATCAGCCACGTGATCAGTGCATGATCAGTCACGTGATCAGTGCATGATCAGCCACGTGATCAGTGCATGATCAGCCACGTGATCAGTGCATGATAGCCACGTGATCAGTGCATGATCAGTCACGTGATCAGTGCATGATCAGTCACGTGATCAGTGCATGATCAGCCACGTGATCAGTGCATGATCAGCCACGTGATCAGTGCATGATCAATTACGTGATCAGTGCATGATCAGTCACGTGACCAGTGCATGGTAGCTACGTGATCATTGCATGATCAGCCACGTGATCAGTGCATGATAGCCACGTGATCAGTGCATGATCAGCCACGTGATCAGTGCATGATCAGTCATGTGATACGTGTGTGATCAGCCACGTGATCAGTGCATGATATCCACGTGATCAGTGCATGATCAGCCACGTGATCAGTGCATGATAGCCACGTGATCAGTGCATGATCAGTCACGTGATCATGTGTGATCAGCCACGTGATCAGTGCATGATCAGCCACGTGATCAGTGCATGATCAGTCACGTGATCAGTGCATGATCAGTCACGTGATCAGTGCATGATCAGTCACGTGATCAGTGCATGATCAGTCACGTGATCAGTGCATGATCAGTCACGTGACCAGTGCATGGTAGCTACGTGATCATTGCATGATCAGCCACGTGATCAGTGCATGATAGCCACGTGATCAGTGCATGAGTCACGTGATCAGTGCATGATCAGCCACGTGATCAGTGCATGATGCCACGTGATCAGTGCATGATCAGTCACGTGATCAGTGATGATCAGCCACGTGATCAGTGCATGATCAGCCACGTGATCAGTGCATGATAGCCACGTGATCAGTGCATGATCAGTCACGTGATCAGTGCATGATCAGCCACGTGATCAGTGCATGATGCCACGTGATCAGTGCATGATCATCACGTGATCAGTGCATGATCAGCCACGTGATCAGTGCATGATCAGCCACGTGATCAGTGCATGATCAGTCACGTGATCAGTGTATGATCAGCCACGTGATCAGTGCATGAGTGCCACGTGATCAGTGCATGATAGTCACGTGATCAGTGCATGATCAGCCACGTGATCAGTGCATGATCAGCCACGTGATCAGTGCATGATCAGCCACGTGATCAGTGCATGATCAGTCACGTGATCAGTGCATGATCAGCCACGTGATCAGTGCATGATCAGTCACGTGATCAGTGTATGATCAGCCACGTGAACAGTGCATGCTCAGTCACGTGATCAGGGCCTGCTGAGCTGCGTGATTACTGTCTGCTCATCTGCTTGACAATTGCCAGCTGAGCTGCACGATTCCTGCCTGTCATCTGCTTGACAATTGCCAGCTGTGCTGCGTAATTCCTGCCTGCTCAGCTGCTTGATTATTGCCAGCTGAGCAGCATGATTCCTCACAGCTGAGTTCCATGATTATTGCCTGCTGACTGTTTGATTCGTGCCTACTCAGCTCTTTGTTTATTGCCTCCAGAGGCACATGATCAGTGTATGATAGCAAACATGATCAGTGCATGATCAGTCACATGATCAGCGCCATTAAGTCACGTGATCACTACATGATAGTCATGTGATCAGTCCATGCTCAGTCACGGTATCAGTGCATGATCAGCCACGTGATCAGTGCATGATCTGTCACATGATTAGTGTATGATCATCCACGTGATCAGTGCATGGGCAGTCATGTGATCAGTGCATGATATAGGCGTGATCAGTGCATGATCAGTCACGTGATCAGTGCATGATAGCCACGTGATCAGTGCATGATCAGTCACCTGATGGGTGTATGATCATTCACGTGACCTGTACATGGTAGCTACATGATCATTGCATGATCAGCCACGTGAGTAGTGCATGATAGCGTGATCACCATGATCAGTCACGTGATCAGTGCATGATCAGTCATGTGACCAGTACATGGTAGCTACGTGATCAGTGCATGATCAGCCACGTGATCAGTGCATGATAGCCACGTGATCAGTGCATGATCAGCCACGTGATCAGTGCATGATCACGTGATCAGTGCATGATCAGTCACGTGATCAGTGTGTGATCAGCCACGTGATCAGTGATGAGCCACGTGATCAGTGCATGATCAATTACGTGATCAGTGCATGATCAGTCACGTGACCAGTACATGGTTGCTACGTGATCGTTGCATGATCAGCCACGTGAGCAGTGCATGATAGCCACGTGATCAGTGCATGATCAGTCACGTGATCAGTGCATGATCAGTCACGTGATCAGTGCATGATCATTTACGTGATCAGTGCATGATCAGTCACGTGACCAGTATATGGTAGCTCGTGATCATTCCATGACAGCCACGTGAGCAGTGCATGATAGCCACGTGATGTGTGCATGATTACGTGAGCAGAGTATGATCAGCCACGTGATCAGTGCATGAGTGCCACGTGATCAGTGCATGATATGTCACGTGACAGGTGTGTGATCAGCCACGTGAACAGTGCATGTTCAGCCACGTGATCAGTGCATGATAGCCACGTGATCAGTGCATGATCAGTTACGTGAGCAGTGTATGATCAGCCACGTGATCAGTGCATGGTCAGACACGTGAACAGTGTATGATCAGCCACGTGATCAGTGCATGATATCCAAGTGATCAGTGCATGATCATCACGTGATCAGTGTATGATCAGCCACGTGAACAGTGCATGCTCAGTCACGTGATCTGGGCCTGCTGAGCTGCGTGATTACTGTCTGCTCATCTGCTTGACAATTGCCAGCTGAGCTGCACGATTCCTGCCTGTCATCTGCTTGACAATTGCCAGCTGTGCTGCGTAATTCCTGCCTGCTCAGCTGCTTGATTATTGCCAGCTGAGCAGCATGATTCCTCACAGCTGAGTTCCATGATTATTGCCTGCTGACTGTTTGATTCGTGCCTACTCAGCTCTTTGTTTATTGCCTCCAGAGGCACATGATCAGTGTATGATAGCAAACATGATCAGCGCATGATCAGTCACATGATCAGCGCCATTAAGTCACGTGATCACTACATGATAGTCATGTGATCAGTCCATGCTCAGTCACGGTATCAGTGCATGATCAGCCACGTGATCAGTGCATGATCTGTCACATGATTAGTGTATGATCATCCACGTGATCAGTGCATGGGCAGTCATGTGATCAGTGCATGATATAGACGTGATCAGTGCATGATCAGTCACGTGATCAGTGCATGATAGCCACGTGATCAGTGCATGATCAGTCACCTGATGGGTGTATGATCATTCACGTGACCTGTACATGGTAGCTACATGATCATTGCATGATCAGCCACGTGATAGTGCATGATAGCCACGTGATCAGTGCATGATCAGTCACGTGATCAGTGCATGATCAGTCACGTGATCAGTGCATGATCAGCCACGTGATCAGTGCATGATCAGTCATGTAGTCAGTGCATGATAGCCGTGATCAGTGCATGATCAGTCACGTGATCAGTGCATGATCAGCCACGTGATCAGTGCATGATCAGCCACGTGATCAGTGCATGATCAGTCACGTGATCAGTGCATGATCAGTCACGTGATCAGTGCATGATCAGCCACGTGATCAGTGCATGATCAGTCACGTGATCAGGGCCTGCTGAGCTGCGTGATTACTGTCTGCTCATCTGCTTGACAATTGCCAGCTGAGCTGCACGATTCCTGCCTGTCATCTGCTTGACAATTGCCACCTGTGCTGCATAATTCCTGCCTGCTCATCTACTTGATTATTGCCAGCTGAGCAGCATGATTTCTCAGAGCTGAGTTCCATGATTATAGCCTGCTGACTGAGTTCCTGCCTACTCAGCTCTATGTTCATTGCCTCCAGAGGCACATGATCAGTGTATGACACCAAACATGATCAGTGCATGATCAGTCACATGATCAGTGCATGATAGCCACGTGATCAGTGCATGATCAGTCACGTGATCAGTGCATGATCAGTCACGTGACAGTGCATGGTAGCTGCGTGATCAGTGCATGATCAGCCACGTGATCAGTGCATGATCAGCCACGTGATCAGTGCATGATCAGTCCGTGATCAGTGCATGATCAGCCACGTGATCAGTGCATGATAGCCACGTGATCAGTGCATGATAGCCACGTGATCAGTGCATGATCAGTCACGTGATCAGTCATGATCAGTCAGTGCGTGTGATCAGCCACGTGATCAGTGCATGATCAGCCACGTGATCAGTGCATGATCAGTTACGTGATCAGTGCATGATCAGTCACGTGATCAGTACATGGTAGCTCGTGATCATTGCATGATCAGCCACGTGATCAGTGCATGATAGCCACGTGATCAGTGCATGATAGCCACGTGATCAGTGCATGATCAGTCACGTGATCAGTTGATCAGCCACGTGATCAGTGCATGATATCCACGTGATCAGTGCATGATAGCCACGTGATCAGTGCATGATAGCCACGTGATCAGTGCATGATCAGTCACGTGATCATGTGTGATCAGCCACGTGATCAGTGCATGATGAGCCACGTGATCAGTGCATGATCAATTACGTGATCAGTGCATGATCAGTCACGTGACCAGTACATGGTTGCTACGTGATCATTGCATGATCAGCCACGTGATCAGTGCATGATAGCCACGTGATCAGTGCATGATCAGTCACGTGATCAGTACATGATCAGTCACGTGATCAGTGCATGATCAGTTACGTGATCAGTGCATGATCAGTCACGTGACCAGTATATGGTAGCTACGTGATCATTCCATGATCAGCCACGTGAGCAGTGCATGATAGCCACGTGATGTGTGCATGATCAGTTACGTGACAGAGTATGATCAGCCACGTGATCAGTGCATGAGTGCCACGTGATCAGTGCATGATATGTCACGTGACAGGTGTGTGATCAGCCACGTGAACAGTGCATGTTCAGCCACGTGATCAGTGCATGATAGCCACGTGATCAGTGCATGATCAGTTACGTGAGCAGTGTATGATCAGCCACGTGATCAGTGCATGGTCAGACACGTGAACAGTGTATGATCAGCCACGTGATCAGTGCATGATATCCAAGTGATCAGTGCATGATCATCACGTGATCAGTGTATGATCAGCCACGTGAACAGTGCATGCTCAGTCACGTGATCAGGGCCTGCTGAGCTGCGTGATTACTGTCTGCTCATCTGCTTGACAATTGCCAGCTGAGCTGCACGATTCCTGCCTGTCATCTGCTTGACAATTGCCAGCTGTGCTGCGTAATTCCTGCCTGCTCAGCTGCTTGATTATTGCCAGCTGAGCAGCATGATTCCTCACACCTGAGTTCCATGATTATTGCCTGCTGTTTGTTCGTGCCTACTCAGCTCTTTGTTTATTGCCTCCAGAGGCACATGATCAGTGTATGATAGCAAACATGATCAGTGCATGATCAGTCACATGATCAGTGCCATTAAGTCACGTGATCACTACATGATAGTCATGTGATCAGTCCATGCTCAGTCACGGTATCAGTGCATGATCAGCCACGTGATCAGTGCATGATCAGCCACGTGATCAGTGCATAGCTGTGTGATCAGTGCATGATTTGTCACGTGATCAGTGCATGATCAGGCAGGTGATCAGTGCATGATCAGCCACGTGATCAGTGCATGATAGCCACGTGATCAGTGCATGATCAGTCACCTGATGGGTGTATGATCAGTCACGTGACCAGTACATGGTAGCTACATGATCATTGCATGATCAGCCACGTGAGTAGTGCATGATAGCCACGTGATCAGTGCATGATCAGTCACGTGATCAGTGCATGATCAGCCATGATCAGTGCATGATAGCCACGTGATCAGTGCATGATCAGCCACGTGATCAGTGCATGATCAGTCACGTGATCAGTGCATGATCAGCCACGTGATCAGTGCATGATCAGCCACGTGATCAGTGCATGATCAGCCACGTGATCAGTGCATGATCAGTCACGTGATCAGTGCATGATCAGTCACGTGATCAGTGCATGATCAGCCACGTGATCAGTGCATGATCAGCCACGTGATCAGTGCATGATCAGTCACGTGATCAGTGCATGATCAGCCACGTGATCAGTGCATGATCAGCCACGTGATCAGTGCATGATCAGCAGTGATCATGCATGATCAGCCACGTGATCAGTGCATGATCAGCCGTGATCAGTGCATGATAGCCACGTGATCAGTGCATGATCAGTCACGTGATCAGTGCATGATCAGCCACGTGCAGTGCATGATCAGTCACGTGATCAGTGCATGATCAGCGTGATCAGTGCATGATAGCCACGTGATCAGTGCATGATCAGTCACGTGATCAGTGCATGATCAGCCACGTGATCAGTGCATGATCAGCCACGTGATCAGTGCATGATCAGTCAATGATCAGTGCATGATAGCACGTGATCAGTGCATGATCAGCCACGTGATCAGTGCATGACAGCCACGTGATCAGTGCATGAGCCACGTGATCAGTGCATGATCAGTCACGTGATCATGTGTGATCAGCCACGTGATCAGTGCATGATGAGCCCGTGATCAGTGCATGATCAATTACGTGATCAGTGCATGATCAGTCGTGACCAGTACATGGTTGCTCGTGATCAGTTGCATGATCAGCCGTGAGCAATGATAGCCGTGATCAGTGCATGATCAGTCACGTGATCAGTGCATGATCAGTCACGTGAACAGTGCATGATCAGTTACGTGATCAGTGCATGATCAGTCACGTGACCAGTATATGGTAGCTACGTGATCATTCCATGAGCCACGTGAGCAGTGCATGATAGCCACGTGATGTGCATGATCAGTTACGTGATCAGTGTATGATCAGCCACGTGATCAGTGCATGAGTGCCGTGATCAGTGCATGATATGTCACGTGACAGGTGTGTGATCAGCGTGACAGTGCATGATCAGCCACGTGATCAGTGCATGATAGCCACGTGATCAGTGCATGATCAGTTACACAGGCAGTGTATGATCAGCCACGTGATCAGTGCATGGTCAGACACGTGAACAGTGTATGATCAGCCACGTGATCAGTGCATGATATCCAAGTGATCAGTGCATGATCATCACGTGATCAGTGTATGATCAGCCACGTGAACAGTGCATGCTCAGTCACGTGATCAGGGCCTGCTGAGCTGCGTGATTACTGTCTGCTCATCTGCTTGACAATTGCCAGCTGAGCTGCACGATTCCTGCCTGTCATCTGCTTGACAATTGCCAGCTGTGCTGCGTAATTCCTGCCTGCTCAGCTGCTTGATTATTGCCAGCTGAGCAGCATGATTCCTCACAGCTGAGTTCCATGATTATTGCCTGCTGACTGTTTGATTCGTGCCTACTCAGCTCTTTGTTTATTGCCTCCAGAGGCACATGATCAGTGTATGATAGCAAACATGATCAGTGCATGATCAGTCACATGATCAGCGCCATTAAGTCACGTGATCACTACATGATAGTCATGTGATCAGTCCATGCTCGATCGCGGTATCAGTGCATGATCAGCCACGTGATCAGTGCATGATCAGCCACGTGATCAGTGCATGATAGCCACGTGATCAGTGCATGATCAGTCACGTGATCAGTGCATGATCAGGCACGTGATCAGTGCATGATCAGCCACGTGATCAGTGCATGATAGCCACGTGATCAGTGCATGATCAATCACGTGATCAGTATGATCAGTCACGTGATCAGTATGAACCTTCATGATCATTGCATGATCAGCCACGTGATAGTGCATGATAGCCACGTGATCAGTGCATGATCAGCACGTGATCAGTGCATGATCAGTCATGTGATCAGTGCATGATAGCCACGTGATCAGTGCATGATCAGCCACGTGATCAGTGCATGATCATCACGTGATCAGTGCATGATCAGTCACGTGACAGTGCATGGTAGCTACGTGATCAGTGCATGATCAGCCACGTGATCAGTGCATGATAGCCACGTGATCAGTGCATGATCAGTCACGTGATCAGTGCATGATCAGTCCACGTGATCAGTGCATGATCAGCCACGTGATCAGTGCATGATCAGCCACGTGATCAGTGCATGATCAGTCACGTGATCAGTGCATGATCAGTCACGTGATCAGTGCATGATAGCCACGTGATCAGTGCATGATCAGCCACATGATCAGTGCAGTAAGCGCGTGATCAGTGCGTGTCCAGTCCGCATGATCAGTGCATGATCAGTCCACGTGAACAGTGCATGATCAGCCATGATCAGTGCATGATTCAACGTGATCAGTGCATGATCAGCCACGTGATCAGTGCATGATCAGTTCGTGAGCAGTGTATGATCAGCCACGTGATCAGTGCATGATCAGACACGTGATCAGTGTATGATCAGCCACGTGATCAGTGCATGATATACGTGATCAGTGCATGATCATTCGTGATCAGTGTATGATCAGCCACGTGATCAGTGCATGCTCAGTCACGTGATCTGGGCCTGCTGAGCTGCGTGATTACTGTCTGCTCATCTGCTTGACAATTGCCAGCTGAGCTGCACGATTCCTGCCTGTCATCTGCTTGACAATTGCCAGCTGTGCTGCGTAATTCCTGCTCAGCTGTGATTATTGCCAGCTGAGCAGCATGATTCCTCACACCTGAGTTCCATGATTATTGCCTGCTGACTGTTTGATTCGTGCCTACTCAGCTCTTTGTTTATGCCTCCAGCCACATGATCAGTGTATGATAGCAAACATGATCAGTGCATGATCAGTCACATGATCAGGCCAAATCACGTGATCAGTGCATGATAGTCATGTGATCAGTCATGATCAGTCACGGTATCAGTGCATGATCAGCCACGTGATCAGTGCATGATCAGCCACGTGATCAGTGCATGATAGCCACGTGATCAGTGCATGATCAGTCACGTGATCAGTGCATGATCAGCCACGTGATCAGTGCATGATCAGTCACGTGATCAGTGCATGATAGTCACGTGATCAGTGCATGATCAGCCGTGATCAGTGCATGATCAGTCACGTGATCTGATGCATGTGTACGTGATCAGTGCATGATCAGTCCGTGAGCAGTGCATGATCAGCCACGTGATCAGTGCATGGTCAGACACGTGATCAGTGTATGATCAGCCACGTGATCAGTGCATGATATCCAAGTGATCAGTGCATGATCATCACAGTGTATGATCAGCCACGTGAACAGTGCATGCTCAGTCACGTGATCAGGGCCTGCTGAGCTGCGTGATTACTGCTGCTCATCTGTGACAGTGCCAGCTGAGCTGCACGATTCCTGTCATCTGCTTGACAATTGCCAGCTGTGCTGCGTGAATTCCTGCCTGCTGCTGCTTGATTATGCCAGCTGAGCAGCATGATTCCTGCAGCTGAGTTCCATGATTATTGCCTGCTGAGCATGATTCGTGCCTACTCAGCTCTTTGTTTATGCCTCCAGAGGCACATGATCAGTGTATGATAGCAAACATGATCAGTGCATGATCAGTCACATGATCAGTGCCATTAAGTCACGTGATCACTGCATGATAGTCATGTGATCAGTCCATGCTCAGTCACGGTATCAGTGCATGATCAGCATGATCAGTGCATGATCAGCCACGTGATCAGTGCAGTAGCCATGTGATCAGTGCATGGTTGTCATGTGATCAGTGCATGATGAGCGGTGATCAGTGCATGATCAGCCACGTGATCAGTGCATGATCAGTCACGTGATCAGTGCATGATCAGTCACGTGATCAGTGCATGATCAGCACGTGATCAGTGCATGATCAGCCACATGATCAGTGCATGATCAGTGCATGATCAGTGCATGATCAGTCACGTGACCAGTACATGGTAGCTACGTGATCGTGCATGATCAGCCACGTGAGCAGTGCATGATAGCCACGTGATCAGTGCATGATCAGTCACGTGATCAGTGCATGATCAGTCACGTGATCAGTGCATGATCAGTCACGTGATCAGTGCATGATCAGTCATTGATCAGTGCATGATCAGTCACGTGATCAGTGCATGGTAGCTACGTGATCAGTGCATGATCAGCACGTGATCAGTGCGATACCACGTGATCAGTGCATGATCAGTCACTGATCAGTGTATGATCATCCACGTGATCAGTGCATGATCAGTCATGCCAGTCAGTGCATGATATAGATGATCAGTGCATGATCAGTCTGTGAGTCAGTGCATGATCAGCCACGTGATCAGTGCATGATAGCCAGTGATCAGTGCATGATAGCCAGTGATCAGTGCATGATCAGTCGCGTGATCAGTGTATGATCAGCCACGTGATCAGTGCATGATAGCCACGTGATCAGTGCATGATCAGCCGTGATCAGTGCATGTCATTCGTGAGCAGTGTATGATCAGCCGTGATCAGTGCATGGTCAGAAACGTGAACAGTGTATGATCAGCCACGTGATCAGTGCATGATAACCCACGTGATCAGTGCATGATCAGTCGCGTGATCAGTGTATGATCAGCCACGTGAACAGTGCATGCTCAGTCACGTGATCATGGGCCTGCTGAGCTGCGTGATTACTGTCTGCTCATCTGCTTGACAATTGCCAGCTGAGCTGCACGATTCCTGCCTGTCATCTGCTTGACAATTGCCAGCTGTGCTGCGTAATTCCTGCCTGCTCAGCTGCTTGATTATTGCCAGCTGAGCAGCATGATTCCTCACACCTGAGTTCCATGATTATTGCCTGCTGACTGTTTGATTCGTGCCTACTCAGATCTTTGTTTATGCCTCCAGAGGCACATGATCAGTGTATGATAGCAAACATGATCAGTGCATGATCAGTCACATGATCAGTATGATAAGTCACGTGATCACTACATGATAGTCATGTGATCAGTCCATGCTCAGTCACGGTATCAGTGCATGATCAGCCACGTGATCAGTGCATGATCAGTCCACGTGATCAGTGCATGATAGCCATGTGATCAGTGCATGATCAGTCACGTGATCAGTGCATGACCAGGCAGTGATCAGTGCATGATCAGTCACGTGATCAGTGCATGATCAGTCACGCGTGATCAGTGCATGATCAGTCACGTGATCAGTGCATGATCAGCACGTGATCAGTGCATGATCAGCCACGTGATCAGTGCATGATCAGTCACGTGATCAGTGCATGATCAGTCACGTGACCAGTGCATGGTAGCTACGTGATCAGTGCATGATCAGCCACACAGGCTCTGCATGATGTACGTGATCAGTGCATGATCAGTCACGTGATCAGTGCATGATCAGTCACGTGATCAGTGCATGATCAGTCACGTGATCAGTGCATGATCAATTACGTGATCAGTGCATGATCAGTCACGTGACCAGTACATGGCTACGTGATCATTGCGTCAGCCGTGATCAGTGCATGATAGCCATGATCACATGATAGCCACGTGATCAGTGCATGATCAGTCATGTGATACGTGTGTGATCAGCCACGTGATCAGTGCATGATATCCACGTGATCAGTGCATGATAGCTGATCAGTGCATGAGCCACGTGATCAGTGCATGATCAGTCACGTGATACATGTGTGATCAGCCACGTGATCAGTGCATGATGAGCCACGTGATCAGTGCAGGATCAATTACGTGATCAGTGCATGATCAGTCCATGACCAGTACATGGTTGCTACGTGATCAGTGCATGATCATCCGTGAGCAGTGCATGATAGCCATGATCAGTGCATGATCAGTCACGTGATCAGTACATGATCAGTCACGTGAACAGTGCATGATCATTCGTGATCAGTGCATGATCAGTCACGTGACCAGTATGGTAGCTACGTGATCATTCCATGACGAGCCACGTGAGCAGTGCATGATAGCCGTGATGTGTGTGATGAGTGCGTGAGCAGAGTATGATCAGCCACGTGATCAGTGCATGAGTGCCACGTGATCAGTGCATGATATGTCACGTGACAGGTGTGTGATCAGCCGCGTGAACAGTGCATGTTCCACGTGATCAGTGCATGATAGCCACGTGATCAGTGCATGATCAGTTACGTGAGCAGTGTATGATCAGCTACGTGATCAGTGCATGGTCAGACACGTGAGCAGTGTATGATCAGCCACGTGATCAGTGCATGATATCCAAGTGATCAGTGCATGATCATCACGTGATCAGTGTATGATCAGCCATGGTGCATGCAGTCACGTGATCAGGGCATGCTGAGCTGCGTGATTACTGTCTGCTCATCTGCTTGACAATTGCCAGCTGAGCTGCACGATTCCTGCCTGTCATCTGCTTGACAATTGCCAGCTGTGATGCGTAATTCCTGCCTGCTCAGCTGCTTGATTATTGCCAGCTGAGCAGCATGATTCCTCAGCTGAGTTCCATGATTATTGCCTGCTGACTGTATGATTCGTGCCTACTCAGCTCTTTGTTTATTGCCTCCAGAGGCGCATGATCAGTGTATGATAGCAAACATGATCAGTGCATGATCAGTCACATGATCAGCGCCATTAAGTCACGTGATCACTACATGATAGTCATGTGATCAGTCCATGCTCAGTCACAGTATCAGTGCATGATCAGCCACGTGATCAGTGCATGATCAGCCACGTGATCAGTTCATGATAGCCATGTGATCAGTGCATGATTGTGCGTGATCAGTGCATGATGAGCACGTGATCAGTGCATGATCGTCACCTGATCAGTGCATGATCAGTCACGTGACCAGTACGTGATCAGTCACGTGATCAGTGCATGATCAGCCACGTGATCAGTGCATGATCAGCCACATGATCACTGCATGGTCAATTCGTGATCGGTGCATGATCAGTCGCGTGACCAGTACATGGTAGCTGCGTGATCATGGCATGATCAGCCACGTGAGCAGTGCATGATAGCCGTGATCAGTGCATGATCAGTCACGTGATCAGTGTGTGATCAGCCACGTGATCAGTGCATGATAGTCACGTGATCAGTGCATGGTGATCATGCAGTGATCAGTGCATGATCAGTCACGTGACCAGTACATGGTAGCTCGTGATGTTATGATCAGCCACGTGATCAGTGCATGATAGCCACGTGATCAGTGCATGATCAGTTGCATGATCAGTGTACAGTCATCTGAGTGATCAGTGCATGATCAGCCACGTGATCAGTGCATGATCATAGACGTGATCAGTGCATGATCAGTCGTGATCAGTATGTAGTGTACGTGATCAGTGCATGATAGCCAGTGATCAGTGCATGATCAGTAGTGATCAGTGCATGATCAGTCATGTGATCAGTGTATGATCAGCCACGTGATCAGTGCACAGCCACGTGATCAGTGCATGATCAATTGCGTGATCAGTGCATGATCAGTTACGTGATCGGTGTATGATCAGCCACGTGATCAGTGCATGGTCAGCACGTGAACAGTGTATGATCAGCGTGATCAGTGCATGATATCCAAGTGATCAGTGCATTATCAGTTACGTGAGCAGTGTGATCAGCCACGTGAACAGTGCATGCTCAGTCACGTGATCTGGGCCTGCTGAGCTGCGTGATTACTGTCTGCTCATCTGCTTGACAATTGCCAGCTGGGCTGCACGATTCCTGCCTGTCATCTGCTTGACAGTGCCAGCTGTGCTCGTAATTCTGCCTGCTCAGCTGCTTGTTATGCCAGCTGAGCAGCATGATTCCTGCTGAGTTCACTGATTAGATGCCTGCTCAGCTCTTTGTTGTGCCTCCAGAGGCATGATCAGTGTATGATAGCAAACATGATCAGCGCATGATCAGTCACATGATCGGCGCCGAAGTCACGTGATCACTACATGATAGTCATGTGATCAGTCCATGCTCATCACGTATCAGTGTGATCAGCCACGTGATCAGTGCATGATCAGCCAGTGATCAGTGCATGATAGCTACGTGATCAGTGCATGATAGCCACGTGATCAGTGCATGATCGAACGTGATCAGTGCATGATCAGTCACGTGATCAGTGCATGATCATCCCGTGATCAGTGCGTCAGTCACGTGATCAGTGCATGATCAGCCACGTGATCAGTGCATGATCAGTGCACATGATCAGTGCATGATCAGTCAGTGATCAGTGCATGATCAGTCACGTGATCAGTGACCATGACTGGTGATCAGTGCATGATCAGCCACATGAGCAGTGCATGTGTACGTGATCAGTGCATGATCATCACGTGATCAGTGCATGATCAGTCCCGTGATCAGTGCATGATCAGTCACGTGATCAGTGCATGATCAGTCACGTGATCAGTGCATGATCAGTCACGTGACCAGTACATGGTAGCTCGTGATCATTGCATGATCAGCGTGATCAGTGCAGTAGCCCGCATGATCAGTGCATGATAGCGTGTGATGTGCATGATCAGTCATGATCGTGTGTGATCAGCCACGTGATCAGTGCATGATATCCGCGTGATCAGTGCATGATAGCCACGTGATCAGTGCATGAGAGCCGTGATCAGTGCATGATCAGTCACGTGATACATGTGTGATCAGCCACGTGATCAGTTGATGAGCCACGTGATCAGTGCATGATCAGTTGCGTGATCAGTGCATGATGATCAGTCACGTGACCAGTACATGGTTGCTCGTGATCAGTGCATGATCAGCCACGTGAGCAGCATGCCATGTACGTGATCAGTGCATGATCAGTCACGTGATCAGTACATGATCAGTCGTGAACAGTGCATGATCATTTACGTGATCTGTGCATGATCAGTCGTGACCAGTATATGGTAATATGGTGTTCATGACGAACAGTGCATGATAGCCGTGATGTGCATGATGAGTTACTTGAGCAGAGTATGATCAGCCACGTGATCAGTGCATGAGTGCCACGTGATCAGTGCATGATATGTCACGTGACAGTGTGTGATCAGCCGTGAACAGTGCATGTTCAGCCATGATCAGTGCATGATAGCTACGTGATCAGTGCATGATCAGTTACGTGAGCAGTGTATGATCAGCCACGTGATCAGTGCATGGTCAGACACGTGAACAGTGTATGATCAGCCACGTGATCAGTGCATGATATCCAAGTGATCGGTGCATGATCATCACGTGATCAGTGTATGATCAACCACGTGAACAGTGCATGCTCAGTCACGTGATCAGGGCCTGCTGAGCTGCGTGATTACTGTCTGCTCATCTGCTTGACAATTGCCAGCTGGGCTGCACGATTCCTGCCTGTCATCTGCTTGACAATTGCCAGCTGTGCTGCGTAATTCCTGCCTGCTCAGCTGCTTGATTATTGCCAGCTGAGCAGCATGATTCCTCACAGCTGAGTTCCATGATTATTGCCTGCTGACTGTATAATTCGTGCCTACTCAGCTCTTTGTTTATTGCCTCCAGAGGCACATGATCAGTGTATGATAGCAAACATTATCAGTGCATGATCAGTCACATGATCAGCGCCATTAAGTCACGTGATCACTACATGATAGTCATGTGATCAGTCCATGCTCAGTCACAGTATCAGTGCATGATCAGCCACGTGATCAGTGCATGATCAGCACGTGATCAGTGCATGATCAGCTATGTGATCAGTGCATGATTTGTCACGTGATCAGTGCATGATCAGGCACGTGATCAGTGCATGATCATCACGTGATCAGTGCATGATCAGTCACGTGATCAGTGCATGATCAGTCACGTGATCAGTGCATGATCAGCCACGTGATCAGTGCATGATGCCCATGATCAGTGCATGATCAGTCACGTGATCAGTGCATGATCAGTCACGTGACCAGTATGGTAGCTACGTGATCAGTGCATGATCAGCCACGTGATCAGTGCATGATAGCCACGTGATCAGTGCATGATCAGTCACGTGATCAGTGCATGATCTCCGTGATCAGTGCATGATCAGTCACACAGATCAGTGCATGATCAGTGCGTGATCAGTGCATGATCAGTCACGTGATCAGTGCATGGCCAGTCACGTGATCAGTGCATGATCAGCACGTGATCAGTGCATGATAGCCACGTGATCAGTGCATGATCAGTCGCATGATCAGTGCATGATCATCCGGGTGATCAGTGCATGATCAGTCACGTGATCAGTGCATGATCAGCACGTGATCAGTGCATGATCAGTCACGTGATCAGTGCATGATCAGCCACGTGATCAGTGCATGATAGCCGTGATCAATGAGTACGTGTAGATGATCAGTGCATCTGATCGCACGTGATCAGTGCATGATCAGCACGTGATAAGTGCATGATAGCCACGTGATCAGTGCATGATCAGCCACGTGATCAGTATGATCAGTTACGTGATCAGTGTATGATCAGCCACGTGGTCAGTGCATGGTCAGACACGTGACAGTGTATGATCAGCCACGTGATCAGTGCATATTATCCAAGTGATCAGTGCATTATCAATCACGTGATCAGTGTATGATCAGCCACGTGAACAGTGCATGCTCAGTCACGTGATCAGGGCCTGCTGAGCTGCGTGATTACTGTCTGCTCATCTGCTTGACAATTGCCAGCTGAGCTGCACGATTCCTGCCTGTCATCTGCTTGACAATTGTCAGCTGTGCTGCGTAATTCCTGCCTGCTCAGCTGCTTGATTATTGCCAGCTGAGCAGCATGATTCCTCACAGCTGAGTTCCATGATTATTGCCTGCTGACTGTTTGATTCGTGCCTACTCAGCTCTTTGTTTATTGCCTCCAGAGGCACATGATCAGTGTATGATAGCAAACATGATCAGCGCATGATCAGTCACATGATCAGCGCCATTAAGTCACGTGATCACTACATGATAGTCATGTGATCAGTCCATGCTCAATCGGTATCAGTGCATGATCAGCCACGTGATCAGTGCATGATCAGCCACGTGATCAGTGCATGATCAGCTATGTGATCAGTGCATGATTTGTCACGTGATCAGTGCATGATCAGGCATGATCGGTGCATGATCACGTGATCAGTGCATGATCAGTCGCGTGATCAGTGCATGATCAGTCACGTGATCAGTGCATGATCAGCCACGTGATCAGTACATGATCAGCTACGTGATCAGTGCATGATCAGTTCGTGATCAGTGCATGATCAGTCACGTGACCAGTACATGGTAGCTACGTGATCATTGCATGATCAGCCACGTGACAGTGCATGTGTACGTGATCAGTGCATGATCATCGTGATGTGTGTGATCAGTCACGTGATCATGCATGATAGCCACGTGATCAGTGCATGATCAGCCACGTGATCAGTGCATGATCAGTCATGATCAGTGCAGCGTGAATGTGCGAGTGCATGATCAGCCGCGTGATCAGTGCGCAGTCAGCATGATCAGTGCATGATCAGTCATGTGATCAGTGTATGATCAGCGTGATCAGTGCATGATCGTGATCAGTGCATGATACCCGTGATCAGTGCATGATACCACGTGATCAGTGCATGATCAGATCCGTGATCATGTGTGATCAGCGTGATCAGTGCATGATCAGCCACGTGATCAGTGCATGATCAATTACGTGATCAGTGCATGATCAGTACGTGACAGTGCATGATTAGTTACGTGATCAGTTGCGATGATCAGCCACGTGATCAGTGCGCCAGTAGCCGTGATCAGTGCATGATAGCCACGTTATCAGTGCATGATCAGTCACGTCAACAGTGTATGATCAGCCACGTGATCAGTGCATGATCAGTCACGTGATCTGGGCCTGCTGAGCTGCGTGATTACTGTCTGCTCATCTGCTTGACAATTGCCAGCTGAGCTGCACGATTCCTGCCTGTCATCTGCTTGACAATTGCCAGCTGTGCTGCGTAATTCCTGCCTGCTCAGCTGCTTGATTATTGCCAGCTGAGCAGCATGATTCCTCACAGCTGAGTTCCATGATTATTGCCTGCTGACTGTTTGATTCGTGCCTACTCAGCTCTTTGTTTATTGCCTCCAGAGGCACATGATCAGTGTATGATAGCAAACATGATCAGCGCATGATCAGTCACATGATCAGCGCCATTAAGTCACGTGATCACTATGATAGTCATGTGATCAGTCCATGCTCAGTCACGGTATCAGTGCATGATCAGCCACGTGATCAGTGCATGATCTGTCACATGATCAGTGTATGATCATCCATGATCAGTGCATGGGCAGTCATGTGATCAGTGCATGATATAGACGTGATCAGTGCATGATCAGTCACGTGATCAGTGCATGATAGCCACGTGATCAGTGCATGATCAGTCACCTGATGGGTGTATGATCATTCACGTGACCTGTACATGGTAGCTACATGATCATTGCATGATCAGCCACGTGAGTAGTGCATGATAGCCACGTGATCAGTGCATGATCAGTCACGTGATCAGTGCATGATCATCGCAGTGATCAGTGCATGATCATCCGCATGATCAGTGCATGATCAGCCACGTGATCAGTGCATGATGTGCGATCAGTGCATGATCAGTCACGTGATCAGTGCATGATCAGCCACGTGATCAGTGCATGATCAGCCACGTGATCAGTGCATGATGTACGTGATCAGTGCATGATCAGTCACGTGATCAGTGCATGATCAGTCACGTGATCAGTGCATGATAGCCACATGATCAGTGCATGATCAGCCACGTGATAGTGCATGATAGCCACGTGATCAGTGCATGATCAGTCACGTGATCAGTGCATGATCAGCCACGTGATCAGTGCATGATCAGCCACGTGATCAGTGCATGATAGCCACGTGATCAGTGCATGATCAGTCACGTGATCAGTGCATGATCAGTCACGTGATCAGTGCATGATCAGCACGTGATCAGTGCATGATCAGCCACGTGATCAGTGCATGATCAATTACGTGATCAGTGCATGATCAGTCACGTGATCAGTGCATGATAGCCACGTGATCAGTGCATGATCAGTCACGTGATCAGTGCATGATAGCACGTGATCAGTGCATGATCAGTCACGTGATCAGTGCATGATCAGTCACGTGATCAGTGCATGATCAGTCACGTGATCAGTGCATGATCAGTTACGTGATCAGTGCATGATCAGTCACGTGATCAGTGCATGATAGCTACGTGATCAGTGCATGATCAGCCACGTGATCAGTATGATAGCCACGTGAGTCAGTGCATGATCAGCCAGTGATCAGTGCATGATCAGTCATGTGATCAGTGTATGATCAGCCAGTCAGTGCATGATCATCCACGTGATCAGTGCATGATAGCCACGTGATCAGTGCATGATAGCCACGTGATCAGTGCATGATCAGTCACGTGATCATGTGTGATCAGCCACGTGATCAGTGCATGATCAGCACGTGATCAGTGCATGATCAGCCACGTGATCAGTGCATGATCAGTCACGTGATCAGTGCATGATCAGTCATGATCAGTGCATGATCAGCCACGTGATCAGTGCATGATAGCCACGTGATCAGTGCATGATCATCCACGTGATCAGTGCATGATCAGTCACGTGATCAGTGCATGATCAGCACGTGATCAGTGCATGATCAGCCACGTGATCAGTGCATGATCAGCCACGTGATCAGTGCATGATCAGTCACGTGATCAGTGCATGATCAGCCACGTGATCAGTGCATGATCAGCCATGATCAGTGCATGATCAGCCACGTGATCAGTGCATGATCAGTCACGTGATCAGTGCATGATCAGCACGTGATCAGTGCATGATCAGTCACGTGATCAGTGCATGATCAGCGTGATCAGTGCATGATCAGTGTGATCAGTGCATGATAGCTACGTGATCAGTGCATGATCAGCCACGTGATCAGTGCATGATCAGCCACGTGATCAGTGCATGATAGCCACGTGATCAGTGCATGATCAGTCACGTGATACGTGTGTGATCAGCCACGTGATCAGTGCATGATAGCCACGTGATCAGTGCATGAGCCACGTGATCAGTGCATGATCAGTCACGTGATCATGTGTGATCAGCCACGTGATCAGTGCATGATGAGCCACGTGATCAGTGCATGATCAATTACGTGATCAGTGCATGATCAGTCACGTGACCAGTACATGGTTGCTACGTGATCAGTGCATGATCAGCCACGTGAGCAGTGCATGATAGCCACGTGATCAGTGCATGATCAGTCACGTGATCAGTGCATGATCAGTCACGTGAACAGTGCATGATCATTGCGTGATCTGTGCATGATCAGTCACGTGACCAGTATATGGTAGCTTCGTGATCATTCCATGACGACCACGTGAGCAGTGCATGATAGCCACGTGATGTGTGCATGATGAGTTACGTGAGCAGAGCATGATCAGCCACGTGATCAGTGCATGAGTGCCACGTGATCAGTGCATGATATGTCGTGACAGGTGTGTGATCAGCCACGTGAACAGTGCATGTTCAGCCACGTGATCAGTGCATGATAGCCACGTGATCAGTGCATGATCAGTTACGTGAGCAGTGTATGATCAGCCACGTGATCAGTGCATGGTCGACACGTGAACAGTGTATGATCAGCCACGTGATCAGTGCATGATATCCAAGTGATCAGTGCATGATCATCACGTGATCAGTGTATGATCAGCCACGTGAACAGTGCATGCTCAGTCACGTGATCAGGGCCTGCTGAGCTGCGTGATTACTGTCTGCTCATCTGCTTGACAATTGCCAGCTGAGCTGCACGATTCCTGCCTGTCATCTGCTTGACAATTGCCAGCTGTGCTGCGTAATTCCTGCCTGCTCAGCTGCTTGATTATTGCCAGCTGAGCAGCATGATTCCTCACAGCTGAGTTCCATGATTATGCCTGCTGACTGTTTGATTCGTGCCTACTCAGCTCTTTGTTTATTGCCTCCAGAGGCACATGATCAGTGTATGATAGCAAACATGATCAGTGCATGATCAGTCACATGATCAGCGCCATTAAGTCACGTGATCACTACGCATGATAGTCATGTGATCAGTCCATGCTCAGTCACGGTATCAGTGCATGATCAGCCACGTGATCAGTGCATGATCAGCCACGTGATCAGTGCATGATCAGCCATGTGATCAGTGCATGATTGTCACGTGATCAGTGCATGATCAGCAGTGATCAGTGCATGATCAGTCACGTGATCAGTGCATGATCAGTCACGTGATCAGTGCATGATCAGTCACGTGATCAGTGCATGATCAGCCACGTGATCAGTGCATGATCAGCCACGTGATCAGTGCATGATCAGTCATTGATCAGTGCATGATCAGTCACGTGACCAGTACATGGTAGTGTGATCATTGCATGATCAGCCACAGGCAGTGCATGATAGCCACGTGATCAGTGCATGATCAGTCACGTGATCAGTGCATGATCAGTCACGTGATCAGTGCATGATCAGCCACGTGATCAGTGCATGATCAATTACGTGATCAGTGCATGATCAGTCACGTGACCAGTACATGGTAGCTCGTGATCAGTGCATGATCAGCCACGTGATCAGTGCATGATAGCCACGTGATCAGTGCATGATCAGTCACGTGATCAGTGCATGATCATCCGTGATCAGTGCATGATCAGTCACGTGATCAGTGCATGATATAGACGTGATCAGTGCATGATCAGTCACGTGATCAGTGCATGATCAGCCACGTGATCAGTGCATGATAGCCAGTGATGAGTGCATGATAGCCAGTGATCAGTGCATGATCAGTCACGTGATCAGTGCATGATCAGCCACGTGATCAGTGCATGATCAGCCACTGATCAGTGCATGATCAGCCACGTGATCAGTGCATGATCAGTTACGTGATGTGTATGATCAGCCACGTGATCAGTGCATGGTCAGACACGTGAACAGTGTATGATCAGCCACGTGATCAGTGCATGATAGCCACGTGATCAGTGCATGATCAGTCACGTGATCAGTGTATCAGCCACGTGAACAGTGCATGCTCAGTCACGTGATCTGGGCCTGCTGAGCTGCGTGATTACTGTCTGCTCATCTGCTTGACAATTGCCAGCTGAGCTGCACGATTCCTGCCTGTCATCTGCTTGACAATTGCCAGCTGTGCTGCGTAATTCCTGCCTGCTCAGCTGCTTGATTATTGCCAGCTGAGCAGCATGATTCCTCACAGCTGAGTTCCATGATTATTGCCTGCTGACTGTTTGATTCGTGCCTACTCAGCTCTTTGTTTATTGCCTCCAGAGGCACATGATCAGTGTATGATAGCAAACATGATCAGCGCATGATCAGTCACATGATCAGCGCCATTAAGTCACGTGATCACTACATGATAGTCATGTGATCAGTCCATGCTCAGTCACGGTATCAGTGCATGATCAGCCACGTGATCAGTGCATGATCAGCCACGTGATCAGTGCATGATCAGCCACGTGATCAGTGCATGATCAGTCCGTGATCAGTGCATGATCAGGCACGTGATCAGTGCATGATCAGCCACGTGATCAGTGCATGATAGCCACGTGATCAGTGTATGATCAGTCACCTGATGGGTGTATGATCAGTCACGTGACCAGTACATGGTAGCTACATGATCATTGCATGGTCAGCCACGTGAGTAGTGCATGATAGCCACGTGATCAGTGCATGATCAGTCACGTGATCAGTGCATGATCAGTCACGTGATCAGTGCATGATCAGCCACGTGATCAGTGCATGATCAGCCACGTGATCAGTGCATGATCAGCCACGTGATCAGTGCATGATCAGCACGTGATCAGTGCATGATCAGCGTGATCAGTGCATAGTCACGTGATCAGTGCATGATCAGCCACGTGATCAGTGCATGATCAGTCACGTGATCAGTGTATGTGATCAGTCCGTGATACAGTAGCTACATGATCAGTGCATGATCAGCCACGTGATCAGTGCATGATAGCGTGATCAGTGCATGATCATCCATGATCAGTGCATGATCAGTCACGTGATCAGTGCATGATCAGCCACGTGATCAGTGCATGATCAGTCATGATCAGTGCATGATCAGTCACGTGATCAGTGCATGATAGCTCGTGATCAGTGCATGATCAGCCACGTGATCAGTGCATGATAGCCACGTGATCAGTGCATGATCAGTCACGTGATCAGTGTATGATCATCCACGTGATCAGTGCATGATCAGTCACGTGATCAGTGCATGATATAGACGTGATCAGTGCATGATCAGTCGTGATCAGTGTATGATCAGCCACGTGATCAGTGCATGATAGCCAGTGATCAGTGCATGATAGCCATGATCAGTGCATGATCAGTCACGTGATCAGTGCATGATCAGCCACGTGATCAGTGCATGATCAGCCACGTGATCAGTGCATGATCAGCCACGTGATCAGTGCATGATCAGTTACGTGAGCAGTGTATGATCAGCCACGTGATCAGTGCATGGTCAGACACGTGAACAGTGTATGATCAGCCACGTGATCAGTGCATGATAGCCACGTGATCAGTGCATGATCAGTCACGTGATCAGTGTATGATCAGCCACGTGAACAGTGCATGCTCAGTCACGTGATCAGGGCCTGCTGAGCTGCGTGATTACTGTCTGCTCATCTGCTTGACAATTGCCAGCTGAGCTGCACGATTCCTGCCTGTCATCTGCTTGACAATTGCCAGCTGTGCTGCATAATTCCTGCCTGCTCAGCTGCTTGATTATTGCCAGCTGAGCAGCATGATTCCTCACAGCTGAGTTCCATGATTATTGCCTGCTGACTGTTTGATTCGTGCCTACTCAGCTCTTTGTTTATTGCCTCCAGAGGCACATGATCAGTGTATGATAGCAAACATGATCAGCGCATGATCAGTCACATGATCAGCGCCATTAAGTCACGTGATCACTACATGATAGTCATGTGATCAGTCCATGCTCAGTCACGGTATCAGTGCATGATCAGCCACGTGATCAGTGCATGATCTGTCACATGATTAGTGTATGATCATCCACGTGATCAGTGCATGGGCAGCCATGTGATCAGTGCATGATATAGGCGTGATCTGTGCATGATCAGTCTCGTGATCAGTGCATGATAGCCACGTGATCAGTGCATGATCAGTCACCTGATGGGTGTATGATCATTCACGTGACCAGTACATGGTAGCTACATGATCATTGCATGATCAGCCACGTGAGTAGTGCATGATGTGCACGTGATCACATGATCAGTCACGTGATCAGTGCATGATCAGTCACGTGACCAGTGCATGATCAGCGCGTGATCAGTGCATGATCAATGATCAGTGCATGATAGCCACGTGATCAGTGCATGATCAGTCACGTGATCAGTACATGATCAGTCACGTGATCAGTGCATGATCAGCCACGTGATCAGTGCATGATAGCCACGTGATCAGTGCATGATCAGTTACGTGATCAGTGCATGATCAGTCGCTGACCAGTACATGATAGCTACGTGATCAGTGCATGATCACCCGTGATCAGTGCATGATAGTCACGTGATCAGTGCATGATCAGTCACGTGATCAGTGTATGATCAGTCAAGTGATCAGTGCATGGTCAGCCACGTGATCATTGCATGATCAGCCGCGTGATCAGTGCATGATAGCCACGTGATCAGTGCATGATCAGTCACGTGATCAGTGCATGATCGGTCATGTGATCAGTGCATGGTCAGCCACGTGATCAGTGCATGATGAGCCACGTGATCAGTGCATGATCAGTCAGTGATCAGTGCATGATCAGTCACGTGACCAGTGCATGATCAGCCACGTGATCAGTGCATGATCAGCCACGTGATCAGTGCATGATAGCCACGTGATCAGTGCATGATCAGTCACGTGATCAGTGCATGATCAGCCACGTGATCAGTGCATGATCAGCCACGTGAACAGTGCATGATCAATTACGTGATCAGTGCGTGATCAGTCACGTGACCAGTGCATGATAGCCACGTGATCAGTGCATGATCAGCCACGTGATCAGTGCATGATAGTCACGTGACCAGTGCATGATAGTCACGTGATCAGTGCATGATCAGTCACGTGATCGTGCATGATGAGTCACGTGATCAGTGCATGATAGCCACGTGATCAGTGCATGATCAGTCACGTGATCAGTGCATGATAGTCACGTGATCAGTGCATGATCAATTACGTGATCATGTGTGATCAGTCACGTGATCAGTGCATGATGAGCACGTGATCAGTGCATGATCAACCACGTGATCAGTGCATGATCAGCCACGTGATCCAGTACATGGTAGCTACGTGATCAGTGCATGATCAGCCACGTGATCAGTGCATGATAGCCACGTGATCAGTGCATGATCATCACGTGATCAGTGCATGATCATCACGTGATCGGTGCATGCATTTGCGTGATCAGTGTATGATCAGTCACGTGATCAGTGCATGGTAGCCACGTGATCAGTGCATGATCCACGTGAGCAGTGCATGATAGCCACGTGATCAGTGCATGATAAGTCACGTGATCAGTGCATGATCAGCCACGTGATCAGTGCATGATGCCACGTGATCAGTGCATGATCAGTCACGTGATCAGGTGTGATCAGCCCGTGATCAGTGCATGATCAGCCACGTGATCAGTGCATGATAGCCACGTGATCAGTGCATGATCAGTTACGTGAACAGTGCATGATCAGCCACATGATCAGTGCATGGTCAGTCACGTGAACAGTGCATGATCAGCCACGTGATCAGTGCATGATAGCCAAGTGATCAGTGCATGATCAGTCACGTGATCAGTGTATGATCAGCCACGTGAACAGTGCATGCTCAGTCACGTGATCTGGGCCTGCTGAGCTGCGTGATTACTGTCTGCTCATCTGCTTGACAATTGCCAGCTGAGCTGCACGATTCCTGCCTGTCATCTGCTTGACAATTGCCAGCTGTGCTCGTAATTCCTGCCTGCTCAGCTGCTTGATTATTGCCAGCTGAGCAGCATGATTCCTCACAGCTGAGTTCCATGATTGTGCCTGCTGACTGTTTGATTCATGCCTCTCAGCTCTTTGTTTATGCCTCCAGAGGCACATGATCAGTGTATGATAGCAAACATGATCAGTGCATGATCAGTCACATGATCAA
>NW_026894920.1:0-55423 GCF_032452875.1 Bos javanicus
GATCAGTGCATGATCATTGTCGTCAGTGCATGATAGCCGTGATCAGTGCATGATCAGCCATGATCAGTGCATGAGTCAATTCGTGATCAGTGCATGATCAGTCACGTGATCAGTGCATGATAGTATCGTGATCATTGCATGATCAGGCCATGACAGTGGTGCATGATAGCCACGTGATCAGTGCATGATAGCCGTGATCAGTGCATGATCAGTCATGTGATCCGTGTGTGATCAGCCGTGATCAGTGCATGATATCCACGTGATCAGTGCATGATGCAGTGATCAGTGCATGAGAGCCGTGATCAGTGCATGATCAGTCACGTGATCATGTGTGATCAGCCACGTGATCAGTGCATGATGAGCCACGTGATCAGTGCAGGATCAATTACGTGATCAGTGCATGATCAGTCACGTGACCAGTACATGGTTGCTACGTCGTGCATGATCAGCCACGTGAGCAGAGCATGATAGCCACGTGGTGCATGATCAGTCACGTGATCAGTACATGATCTCACGTGAACAGTGCATGATCATTACGTGATCTGTGCATGATCATCACGTGACCAGTATATGGTAGCTTCGTGATCATTCCATGGCCAGCCACGTGAGCGGTGCATGATAGCCGTGATGTGTGCCAGTTACGTGAGCAGTGTATGATCAGCCGTGATCAGTGCATGAGTGCCACGTGATCAGTGCATGATATGTCACGTGACAGGTGTGTGATCAGCCACGAACAGTGCATGTTCAGCCACGTGATCAGTGCATGATAGCCACGTGATCAGTGCATGATCAGTTACGTGAGCAGTGTATGATCAGCCACGTGATCAGTGCATGGTCAGACACGTGAACAGTGTATGATCAGCCACGTGATCAGTGCATGATATCCAAGTGATCAGTGCATGATCATCACGTGATCAGTGTATGATCAGCCACGTGAACAGTGCATGCTCAGTCACGTGATCTGGGCCTGCTGAGCTGCGTGATTACTGTCTGCTCATCTGCTTGACAATTGCCAGCTGAGCTGCGATTCCTGCCTGTCATCTTGACATTGCAGCTGTGCTGCGTAATTCCTGCCTGCTCAGCTGCTTGATTATTGCCAGCTGAGCAGCATGATTCCTCACCTGAGTTCCATGATTATTGCCTGCTGACTGTTTGATTCGTACCTACTCAGCTCTTTGTTTATTGCCTCCAGGCACATGATCAGTGTATGATAGCAAACATGATCAGCGCATGATCAGTCACATGATCAGCGCCATTAAGTCACGTGATCACTACATGATAGTCATGTGATCAGTCCATGCTCAGTCACGGTATCAGTGCATGATCAGCCACGTGATCAGTGCATGATCTGTCACAAGATGATGTGATCATCCGTGATCAGTGCATGGGCAGTCATGTGATCAGTGCATGATATAGGCGTGAACAGTGCAGTGAGATCATAGTGATCAGTGCCTGATAGCCGTGATCAGTGCATGATCAGTCACTGATGGGTGTATGATCATTCACGTGACCTGTACATGGTAGCTACATGATCATTGCATGATCAGACATGAGTAATGCATGATAGCCACGTGATACTGCATGATCAGTCACGTGATCAGTGCACGATCAGTCATGTGACAGTACATGGTAGCTGCGTGATCATGCATGATCAGCGTGAAACTGATGTGCATGATGCATGTGATCACGGAATCAGTACGCAGTCAGACCTACGAGATCAGTGCATGATCAGTCACGTGATCAGTGCATGATCAGCCACGTGATCATGGCAGTACGTGATCAGTGCATGATCAGCCACGTGATCAGTGCATGATAGCCACGTGATCAGTGCATGATCAGTCACGTGATCAGTGCATGATCAGTCAAGTGCCGGCCAGTGCATGATCAGCCACGTGATCAGTGCATGATCAGCCACGTGATCAGTGCATGATCAGTCACGTGATCAGTGCATGATCAGATGCATTGATCAGTACATGGTAGCTCGTGATCAGTGCATGATCAGCCACGTGATCAGTGCATGATAGCCACGTGATCAGTGCATGATCGCCACGTGATCAGTGCCATAGCCGATCTGATGCCAGTAGCCGTGATCAGTGCATGATCAGCCACGTGATCAGTGCATGATCAGTCACGTGATCAGTGCATGATCCAGCCACGTGATCAGTGCATGATCAGCCACGTGATCAGTGCATGATCAGCCACGTGATCAGTGCATGATCAGCCACGTGATCAGTGCATGATCAGCCACGTGATCAGTGCATGATCAGCCACGTGATCAGTGCATGATCAGCCACGTGATCAGTGCATGATCAGTCTACAGTGATGTGCATGACGCAGCTCAGTGATCATTGCATGATCAGCCACGTGATCAGTGCATGATCAGCCACGTGATCAGTGCATGATAGCCACGTGATCAGTGCATGATCAGTCATGATCGTGTGTGATCAGCCACGTGATCAGTGCATGATATCCACGTGATCAGTGCAGGACAGCCACGTGATCACTGCATGATTAGTCACGTGATCGGTACATGATCAGTCACGTGATACGTGTGTGATCAGCCACCTGATCAGTGCATGATGAGCCACGTGATCAGTGCAGGATCAATTGTGATCAGTGCATGATCAGTCACGTGACCAGTACGCATGGTTGCTACGTGATCGTTGCATGATCAGCCATGAGCAGAGCATGATAGCGTGATCAGTGCATGATCAGTCGTGATCAGTACATGATCAGTCACGTGAACAGTGCATGATCATTTACGTGATCTGTGCATGATCAGTCACGTGACCAGTATATGGTAGCTCGTGATCATTCCATGACCGTGAGCAGTGCATGATGCCACGTGATGTGTGCATGATCAGCCGTGCAGTGTATGATCAGCCACGTGATCAGTGCATGAGTGCCGTGATCAGTGCATGATATGTCACGTGACAGGTGTGTGATCAGCCACGTGACAGTGCATGTTCAGCCACGTGATCAGTGCATGATAGCCACGTGATCAGTGCATGATTACGTGAGCAGTGTATGATCAGCCACGTGATCAGTGCATGGTCAGACGCGTGAACAGTGTATGATCAGCCACGTGATCAGTGCATGATATCCAAGTGATCAGTGCATGATCATCACGTGATCAGTGTATGATCAGCCACGTGAACAGTGCATGCTCAGTCACGTGATCTGGGCCTGCTGAGCTGCGTGATTACTGTCTGCTTCTGCTTGGCAATTGCCAGCTGAGCTGCACGATTCCTGCCTGTCATCTGCTTGACAATTGCCAGCTGTGCTGCGTAATTCCTGCCTGCTCAGCTGCTTGATTATTGCCAGCTGAGCAGCATGATTCCTCACGCAGTTGTGCCTGCTTGCTGGATTCGTGCCTACTCAGCTCTGTTGTTTATTGCCTCCAGAGGCATGATCAGTGTATGATAGCAAACATGATCAGCGCGTGATCAGTCACATGATCAGCGCCATTAAGTCACGTGATCACTACATGATAGTCATGTGATCAGTCCATGCTCAGTCATGTCAGTGCATGATCAGCCACGTGATCAGTGCATGATCTGTCACAAGTTAGTGCATGATCATCACGTGATCAGTGCATGGGCAGTCATGTGATCAGTGCATGATATAGACGTGACAGTGCATGATCAGCCGCGTGATCGGTGCATGATAGCCACGTGATCAGTGCATGATCAGTCACTGATAGGTGTATGATCATTCACGTGACCTGTACATGGTAGCTACATGATCATTGCATGATCAGCCACGTGAGTAGTGCATGATAGCCGTGATCACTGCATGATCAGTCACGTGATCAGTGCATGATCAGTCATGTGACCAGTACATGGTAGCTGCGTGATCATGCATGATCAGCCACGTGATCAGTGCATGATAGCCACGTGATCAGTGCATGATCGACAGATCAGTGCATGATCAGTCACGTGATCAGTGCATGATCAGTCACGTGATCAGTGCATGATCAGCCACGTGATCAGTGCATGATCACCGTGATCAGTGCATGATCAGTCACGTGATCAGTGCATGATCAGTACGTGATCAGTGCATGATCAGCCACGTGATCAGTGCATGATCAGCCACGTGATCATGCATGATCAGTTACGTGATCAGTGCGTGATCAGTCGTGACCAGTACATGGTAGCTCGTGATCGTGCATGGTCAGCCATGATCAGTGCATGATAGCCACGTGATCAGTGCATGAACGTGGTCGTAGTGCAGTCAGTCAGTGATCGTGTGTGATCAGCCACGTGATCAGTGCATGAGCCGTGATCAGTGCATGACAGCCACGTGATCAGTGCATGATCAGTCGTGATATGTGTGATCAGCCACGTGATCAGTGCATGATGAGCCGCGTGATCAGTGCAGGATCAATTACGTGATCAGTGCATGATCAGTCGCGTGACCAGTACATGGTTGCTCGTGATCGTGCATGATCAGCCACGTGCAGAGCATGATAGCCACGTGATCAGTGCATGATCAGTCACGTGATCAGTGCATGATCAGTCACGTGACAGTGCATGATCATTCACGTGATCTTTGCATGATCAGTCACGTGCAGTATATGGTTGCTCACGTGATCATTCCATGGCAGAGCACGTGAGCAGTGCATGATAGCCACGTGATGTGCATGAGTGCCGTGAGCAGAGTATGATCAGCCACGTGATCAGTGCATGATGCCACGTGATCAGTGCATGATATGTCGCGTGACAGGTGTGTGATCAGCCACGTGAACAGTGCATGTTCAGCCGTGTGCATGATAGCCACGTGATCAGTGCATGATCAGTCGTGAGCAGTGTATGATCAGCCACGTGATCAGTGCATGGTCAGACACGTGACAGTGTATGATCAGCCACGTGATCAGTGCATGATATCCAGTGATCAGTGCATGATCATCACGTGATCAGTGTATGATCAGCCGTGAACAGTGCATGCTGTCACGTGATCTGGGCCTGCTGAGCTGCGTGATTACTGTCTGCTCATCTGCTTGACAATTGCCAGCTGAGCTGCACGATTCCTGCCTGTCATCTGCTTGACAATTGCCAGCTGTGCTGCGTAATTCCTGCCTGCTCAGCTGCTTGATTATTGCCAGCTGAGCAGCATGATTCCTCACAGCTGAGTTCCATGATTATTGCCTGCTGACTGTTTGATTCGTGCCTACTCAGCTCTTTGTTTGCCTCCAGAGGCACATGATCAGTGTATGATAGCAAACATGATCAGCGCATGATCAGTCACATGATCAGTGCCATTAAGTCACGTGATCACTACATGATAGTCATGTGATCAGTCCATGCTCAGTCACGGTATCAGTGCATGATCAGCCACGTGATCAGTGCATGATCTGTCACGTGATTAGTGCATGATCATCCACGTGATCAGTGCATGGGCAGTCATGTGATCAGTGCATGATATAGGCGTGAACAGTGCATGATCAGTCTCGTGATCAGTGCATGTAGCCACGTGATCAGTGCATGATCAGTCACCTGATCGGTGTATGATCATTCACGTGACCAGTACATGGTAGCTACGTGATCATTGCATGATCAGCCACGTGAGTAGTGCATGATAGCCACGTGATCAGTGCATGATCAGTCACGTGATCAGTGCATGATCAGTCACGTGACCAGTACATGGTAGCTGCGTGATCATTGCATGATCAGCCACGTGAGCAGTGCATGATAGCCACGTGATCAGTGCATGATCAGTCACGTGATCAGTGCGCGATCAGCCACGTGATCAGTGCGCGATAGCCGTGATCAGTGCATGATCAGCCGCGTGATCAGTGCATGATCAGTTACGTGATCAGTGTGATCAGCCACGTGATCAGTGCATGATCAGCCACGTGATCAGTGCATGATCATTTCGTGATCAGTGCATGATCAGTCACGTCAGTGCATGGTAGCTCGTGATCAGTGCGTGATCAGCCGTGATCAGTGCATGATATGCGTGATCAGTGCATGATAGCCACGTGATCAGTGCATGATGTCACGTGATCAGTGCATGATCAGTCACGTGATACATGTGTGATCAGCGTGATCAGTGCATGATGAGCCACGTGATCAGTGCAGGATCAATTCGTGATCAGTGCATGATCATCACGTGACCAGTACATGGTAGCTCGTGATCATTGCATGATCAGCCACGTGAGCAGTGCATGATCAGCCACGTGATCAGTGCATGATCAGTCACGTGGTCATACATGATCAGTCCGTGAACAGTGCATGATCATTTACGTGATCTGTGCATGATCAGTCACGTTACCAGTATATGGTTGCTCGTGATCATTCCATGACGAGCCACGTGAGCGGTGCATGATAGCCACGTGATGTGTGCATGAGTTACGTGAGCAGAGTATGATCAGCCACGTGATCAGTGCATGAGTGCCACGTGATCAGTGCATGATATGTCACGTGACAGGTGTGTGATCAGCCACGTGAACGGTGCATGTTCAGCCACGTGATCAGTGCATGATAGCCACGTGATCAGTGCATGATCAGTTACGTGAGCAGTGTATGATCAGCCACGTGATCAGTGCATGGTCGGACGCGTGAACAGTGTATGATCAGCCGTGATCAGTGCATGATATCCAAGTGATCAGTGCATGATCATCACGTGATCAGTGTATGATCAGCCACGTGAACAGTGCATGCTCAGTCACGTGATCTGGGCCTGCTGAGCTGCGTGATTACTGTCTGCTCATCTGCTTGACAATTGCCAGCTGAGCTGCACGATTCCTGCCTGTCATCTGCTTGACAATTGCCAGCTGTGCTGCGTAATTCCTGCCTGCTCAGCTGTGATTATTGCCAGCTGAGCAGCATGATTCCTCACAGCTGAGTTCCATGATTATTGCCTGCTGACTGTTTGATTCGTGCCTACTCAGCTCTTTGTTTATTGCCTCCAGAGGCACATGATCAGTGTATGATAGCAAACATGATCAGCGCATGATCAGTCACATGATCAGCGCCATTAAGTCCGTGATCACTACATGATAGTCATGTGATCAGTCCATGCTCAGTCACGGTATCAGTGCATGATCAGCCACGTGATCAGTGCATGATCTGTCACATGATTAGTGTGATCATCCGTGATCAGTGCATGCAGTCATGTGATCAGTGCATGATATAGGCGTGATCAGTGCATGATCAGTCACGTGATCAGTGCATGATAGCCGTGATCAGTGCATGATCAGTCACCTGATGGGTGTATGATCATTCACGTGACCTGTACATGGTAGCTGCATGATCATTGCATGATCAGCCACGTGAGTAGTGCATGATAGCCACGTGATCACTGCATGATCAGTCGTGATCAGTGCATGATCAGTCATGTGACCAGTACATGGTAGCTGCGTGATCATGCATGATCAGCCACGTGAGCGGTGCATGATAGCCACGTGATCAGTGCATGATCAGACGAGATCAGTGCATGATCAGTCCACGTGATCGGTGCATGATCAGCCACGTGATCAGTGCATGATCAGCCGCGTGATCAGTGCATGATCAGCGAGTGACCAGTGCATGATGGCGTGATCAGTGCATGATCAGTCACGTGATCAGTGCATGATCAGTTACGTGATCAGTGCATGATCAGCCGTGATCAGTGCATGATCAGCCATGATCAGTGCATGATCAATTACGTGATCAGTGCATGATCAGTTCGTGATGACCAGTACGCGGTACAGCTCGTGATCATTGCCTGATCAGCCCGCATGATCAGTGCATGATAGAGCCACGTGATCAGTGCGCATGATTCAGTGATCACCCGTGATCAGTGCATGATCAGCCACGTGATCAGTGCATGATCAGCCGTGATCAGTGCATGATCAGTCGCGTGATCAGTGCATGATCAGTACGTGATCAGTGCATGATCAGCCACGTGATCAGTGCATGATCAGCACGTGATCAGTGCATGATCAGTCACGTGATCAGTGTATGATCAGCCGTGATCAGTGCACGATCAGCCACGTGATCAGTGCATGATCAGTCACGTGATCAGTGCATGGTCAGTCACGTGATCAGTGCATGATCGCTACGTGATCAGTGCATGATCAGCCACGTGATCAGTGCATGATCAGTCACGTGATCAGTGCATGATAGCCACGTGATCAGTGCATGATCAGTCATGTGATCCGTGTGTGATCAGCCACGTGATCAGTGCATGATAGCCGTGATCAGTGCATGACAGCCACGTGATCAGTGCACAGAGCGTGATCAGTGCATGATCAGTCACGTGATACATGTACGTGATCAGCCACGTGATCAGTGCATGATCAGCCACGTGATCAGTGCAGGATCAATTACGTGATCAGTGCATGATCAGCCACGTGACCAGTACATGGTTGCTACGTGATCGTTGCATGATCAGCCGTGAGCGGGGCATGATAGCCACGTGATCAGTGCATGATCAGTCGCGTGATCAGTACATGATCAGTCACGTGAACAGTGCATGATCATTCGTGATCTGTGCATGATCAGTCGTGACCAGTATATGGTTGCGTGATCATTCCATGACGGGCCACGTGAGCAGTGCATGATAGCCACGTGATGTGTGCATGAGTTGCGTGAGCAGAGTATGATCAGCCACGTGATCAGTGCATGAGTGCCACGTGATCAGTGCATGATATGTCGCGTGACAGGTGTGTGATCAGCCGTGAACAGTGCATGTTCAGCCACGTGATCGGTGCATGATAGCCACGTGATCAGTGCATGGTCAGTTACGTGAGCAGTGTATGATCAGCCGTGATCAGTGCATGGTCAGACGCGTGAACAGTGTATGATCAGCCACGTGATCAGTGCATGATATCCAAGTGATCAGTGCATGATCATCACGTGATCAGTGTATGATCAGCCACGTGAACAGTGCATGCTCAGTCACGTGATCTGGGCCTGCTGAGCTGCGTGATTACTGTCTGCTCATCTGCTTGACAATTGCCAGCTGAGCTGCACGATTCCTGCCTGTCATCTGCTTGACAATTGCCAGCTGTGCTGCGTAATTCCTGCCTGCTCAGCTGCTTGATTATTGCCAGCTGAGCAGCATGATTCCTCACCTGAGTTCCATGATTATTGCCTGCTGACTGTTTGATTCGTGCCTACTCAGCTCTTTGTTTATTGCCTCCAGAGGCACATGATCAGTGTATGATAGCAAACATGATCAGCGCATGATCAGTCACATGATCAGTGCCATTAAGTCACGTGATCACTACATGATAGTCATGTGATCAGTCCATGCTCAGTCACGGTATCAGTGCATGATCAGCCATGATCAGTGCATGATCTGTCACAAGATTAGTGTATGATCATCCACGTGATCAGTGCATGGGCAGTCACGTGATCAGTGCATGATATAGGCGTGAACGGTGCATGATCAGTCGTGATCAGTGCATGATAGCCACGTGATCAGTGCATGATCAGTCACCTGATGGGTGTATGATCATTCCGTGACCTGTACATGGTAGCTACATGATCATTGCATGATCAGCCACGTGAGTAGTGCATGATAGCCGTGATCACTGCATGATCAGTCACGTGATGTATGATCAGTCATGTGACCAGTGCATGGTAGCGCGTGATCAGTGCATGATCAGCCACGTGAGCAGTGCATGATAGCCGCGTGATCAGTGCATGATCGGACCGCGTGATCAGTGCATGATCAGTCACGTGATCAGTGCATGATCAGCCACGTGATCAGTGCATGAGTAGCGACGTGATCAGTGCAGTGATCCACGTCTGATCATGCATGATCAGTTGCGTGATCAGTGTGATCGGCCACGTGATCAGTGCATGATCAGCATGATCAGTGCATGATCAATTCGTGATCAGTGCATGATCAGTCACGTGACCAGTACATGGTAGCTCGTGATCATTGCCTGATCAGCCACGTGATCAGTGCATGATAGCCGTGATCAGTGCATGATAGCCACGTGATCAGTGCATGATCAGTCATGTGATCGTGTGTGATCAGCCACGTGATCAGTGCATGATATCCGTGATCAGTGCATGACAGCCGCGTGATCAGTGCATGAGAGCCACGTGATCAGTGCATGATCAGTCCGTGATCGTGTGTGATCAGCCACGTGATCAGTGCGTGATGAGCCACGTGATCAGTGCAGGATCAATTGCGTGATCAGTGCATGATCAGTCACGTGACCAGTACATGGTTGCTCGTGATCGTGCATGATCAGCCACGTGAGCAGAGCATGATAGCCACGTGGTCAGTGCATGATCAGTCACGTGATCAGTACATGATCAGTCACGTGAACGGTGCATGATCATTCGTGATCTTTGCATGATCAGTCGCGTGACCAGTATATGGTTGCTACGTGATCATTCCATGACAGCCGCGTGAGCAGTGCATGATAGCCACGTGATGTGTGCATGAGTTACGTGAGCAGGTATGATCAGCCACGTGATCAGTGCATGAGTGCCACGTGATCAGTGCATGATATGTCACGTGACAGTGTGTGATCAGCTACGTGATCAGTGCATGTTCAGTCACGTGAACAGTGCATGATAGCCACGTGATCAGTGCATGATCAGTTACGTGATCAGTGCATGATCAGCCACGTGATCAGTGCATGATGAGTCTCGTGAACAGTGTGATCAGCCGCGTGGTCAGTGCATGATATCCACGTGATCAGTGCATGATCATCACGTGATCAGTGTATGATCAGCCACGTGAACAGTGCATGCTCAGTCACGTGATCAGGGCCTGCTGAGCTGCGTGATTACTGTCTGCTCATCTGCCCGACAATTGCCAGCTGAGCTGCACGATTCCTGCCTGTCATCTGCTTGACAAGTGCCAGCTGTGCTGCATAATTCCTGCCTGCTCAGCTGCTTGATTATTGCCAGCTGAGCAGCATGATTCCTCACCTGAGTTCCATGATTAGTGCCTGCTGACTGTTTGATTCGTGCCTACTCAGCTCTTTGTTTATTACCTCCAGAGGCGCATGATCAGTGTATGATAGCAAACATGATCAGCATGATCAGTCACGTGATCAGCGCCATTAAGTCACGTGATCACTGCATGATAGTCATGTGATCAGTCCATGATCAGCCACGGTATCATTGCATGATCAGCCACGTGATCAGTGCATGATCTGTCACAAGATTAGTGCATGATCATCCACGTGATCGGTGCACGGGCAGTCATGTGATCAGTGCATGATATAGACGTGAACAGTGCATGATCAGTCCGTGATCCGTGCATGATAGCCACGTGATCAGTGCATGATCAGTCACCTGATGGGTGCATGATCATTCACGTGACCAGTACATGGTAGCTACATGATCATTGCATGATCAGCCACGTGAGTAGTGCATGATAGCCACGTGATCAGTGCATGATCAGTCGCGTGATCAGTACATGATCAGTCACGTGACCAGTGCATGGTAGCTGCGTGATCAGTGCATGATCAGCCACGTGAGCAGTGCATGATAGCCACGTGATCAGTGCATGATCAGTCACGTGATCAGTGCATGATCAGTCACGTGATCAGTGCATGATCAGCCACGTGATCAGTGCATGATCAGCCAAGTGATCAGTGCATGATCAGCCACGTGATCAGTGCATGATCAGCCACGTGATCAGTGCATGATCAGTCACGTGATCGGTGCATGCTCAGTCACGTGATCAGTGCATGATCAGTCATGTGATCAGTGCATGATCAGCCACGTGATCAGTGCATGATCAGTCACGTGATCAGTGCATGATCAGTCACGTGATCGGTGCATGGTAGCGTGATCATTGCATGATCAGCCGCGTGATCAGTGCATGATAGCCACGTGATCAGTGCGTGATCAGTACGTGATCAGTACGTGATCAGTGCATGATAGCCACGTGATCAGTGCACGATCAGTCACGTGATCAGTGCATGATCAGTCACGTAGTCAGTGTATGATCAGCCAAGTGATCAGTGCATGATAGCCACGTGATCAGTGCATGATCAGTCACGTGATCAGTGCATGATCAGTTATGTGATCAGTGTATGATCAGCCGCGTGATCAGTGCATGATCAGCCACGTGATCAGTGCATGATCAATCACGTGCTCAGTGCATGATCAGTTACGTGACCAGTACGCATGATCAGCTACGTGATCATTGCCTGATAAGCCACGTGATCAGTGCATGATCAGCCACGTGATCAGTGCATGATAGCCACGTGATCAGTGCATGATCAGTCATGTGATACGTGTGATCAGCCACATGATCAGTGCATGATATCCACGTGATCAGTGCATGACAGCCGCGTGATCAGTGCATGAGAGCCACGGGATCAGTGCATGATCAGTCACGTGATACATGTGTGATCAGCCACGTGATCAGTGCATGATGAGCCGCGTGATCAGTGCAGGATCAATTGCGTGATCAGTGCATGATCAGTCACGTGACCAGTACATGGTTGCTACGTGATCGTTGCATGATCAGCCACGTGAGCAGTGCATGATAGCCACGTGATCAGTGCATGATCAGTCACGTGATCAGTACATGATCAGTCACGTGAACAGTGCATGATCATTTACGTGATCTTTGCATGATCAGTCACGTGACCAGTATATGGTTGCTACGTGATCATTCCATGACAGCCACGTGAGCAGTGCATGATAGCCACGTGATGTGTGCATGATTCGTGAGCAGAGTATGATCAGCCACGTGATCAGTGCATGAGTGCCACGTGATCAGTGCATGATATGTCACGTGACAGGTGTGTGATCAGCCACGTGAACAGTGCATGTTCAGCCACGTGATCAGTGCATGATAGCCACGTGATCAGTGCATGATCAGTTACGTGAGCAGTGTATGATCAGCCACGTGATCAGTGCATGGTCAGACACGTGAACAGTGCATGATCAGCCACGTGATCAGTGCATGATATCCAAGTGATCAGTACATGATCTGCACGTGATCAGTGTATGATCAGCCACGTGAACAGTGCATGCTCAGTCACGTGATCAGGGCCTGCTGAGCTGCGTGATTACTGTCTGCTCATCTGCTTGACAATTGCCAGCTGAGCTGCACGATTCCTGCCTGTCATCTGCTTGACAATTGCTAGCTGTGCTGCGTAATTCCTGCCTGCTCAGCTGCTTGATTATTGCCAGCTGAGCAGCATGATTCCTCACAGCTGAGTTCCATGATTATTGCCTGCTGACTGTTTGATTCGTGCCTACTCAGCTCTTTGTTTATTGCCTCCAGAGGCACATGATCAGTGTATGATAGCAAACATGATCAGCGCATGATCAGTCACATGATCAGCGCCATTAAGTCACGTGATCACTACATGATAGTCATGTGATCAGTCCATGCTCAGTCACGGTATCAGTGCATGATCAGCCACGTGATCAGTGCATGATCTGTCACAAGATTAGTGTATGATCATCCACGTGATCAGTGCATGGGCAGTCATGTGATCAGTGCATGATATAGGCGTGAACAGTGCATGATCAGTCTCGTGATCAGTGCATGATAGCCACGTGATCAGTGCATGATCAGTCACCTGATGGGTGTATGATCATTCACGTGACCTGTACATGGTAGCTACATGATCATTGCATGATCAGCCACGTGAGTAGTGCATGATAGCCACGTGATCAGTGCATGATCAGTCACGTGATCAGTGCATGATCAGTCATGTGACCAGTACATGGTAGCTGCGTGATCATGGCATGATCAGCCACGTGAGCAGTGCATGATAGCCACGTGATCAGTGCATGATCAACGTGATCAGTGCATGATCAGTCACGTGATCAGTGCATGATCAGCCACGTGATCAGTGCATGATCGTGATCAGTGCATGATCAGTCACGTGATCAGTGCATGATCAGTCACGTGATCAGTGCATGATCAGCCACGTGATCAGTGCATGATCAGCCACGTGATCAGTGCATGATCAGTCACGTGATCAGTGCATGATCAGTCACGTGACCAGTACATGGTAGCTCGTGATCATTGCCTGATCAGCCACGTGATCAGTGCATGATAGCCACGTGATCAGTGCATGATAGCCACGTGATCAGTGCATGATCAGTCATGTGATCGTGTGTGATCAGCCACGTGATCAGTGCATGATATCCACGTGATCAGTGCATGACAGCCGTGATCAGTGCATGAGCCACGTGATCAGTGCATGATCAGTCACGTGATCATGTGTGATCAGCCACGTGATCAGTGCATGATGAGCCACGTGATCAGTGCATGATCAATTGCGTGATCAGTGCATGATCAGTCACGTGACAGTACATGGTTGCTCGTGATCGTTGCATGATCAGCCACGTGAGCAGTGCATGATAGCCACGTGATCAGTGCATGATCAGTCACGTGATCAGTACATGATCAGTCACGTGAACAGTGCATGATCATTTACGTGATCTGTGCATGATCATCACGTGACCAGTATATGGTTGCTACGTGATCATTCCATGACACCACGTGAGCAGTGCATGATAGCCACGTGATGTGTGCATGAGTTACGTGAGCAGAGTATGATCAGCCACGTGATCAGTGCATGAGTGCCGTGATCAGTGCATGATATGTCACGTGACAGGTGTGTGATCAGCCACGTGAACAGTGCATGTTCAGCCACGTGATCAGTGCATGATAGCCACGTGATCAGTGCATGATCAGTTACGTGAGCAGTGTATGATCAGCCACGTGATCAGTGCATGGTCAGACACGTGAACAGTGTATGATCAGCCACGTGATCAGTGCATGATATCCAAGTGATCAGTGCATGATCATCACGTGATCAGTGTATGATCAGCCACGTGAACAGTGCATGCTCAGTCACGTGATCTGGGCCTGCTGAGCTGCGTGATTACTGTCTGCTCATCTGCTTGACAATTGCCAGCTGAGCTGCACGATTCCTGCCTGTCATCTGCTTGACAATTGCCAGCTGTGCTGCGTAATTCCTGCCTGCTCAGCTGCTTGATTATTGCCAGCTGAGCAGCATGATTCCTCACACCTGAGTTCCATGATTATTGCCTGCTGACTGTTTGATTCGTGCCTACTCAGCTCTTTGTTTATTGCCTCCAGAGGCACATGATCAGTGTATGATAGCAAACATGATCAGCGCATGATCAGTCACATGATCAGCGCCATTAAGTCACGTGATCACTACATGATAGTCATGTGATCAGTCCATGCTCAGTCAGGTATCAGTGCATGATCAGCCACGTGATCAGTGCATGATCTGTCACATGATTAGTGTATGATCATCCACGTGATCAGTGCATGGGCAGTCATGTGATCAGTGCATGATATAGCGTGATCAGTGCATGATCAGTCACGTGATCAGTGCATGATAGCCACGTGATCAGTGCATGATCAGTCACCTGATGGGTGTATGATCATTCACGTGACCTGTACATGGTAGCTACATGATCATTGCATGATCAGCCACGTGAGTAGTGCATGATAGCCACGTGATCAGTGCATGATCAGTCACGTGATCAGTGCATGATCAGTCATGTGACCAGTACATGGTAGCTGCGTGATCATGGCATGATCAGCCACGTGAGCAGTGCATGATAGCCACGTGATCAGTGCATGATCAGACGTGATCAGTGCATGATCAGTCCGTGATCAGTGCATGATCAGCCACGTGATCAGTGCATGAGCCACGTGATCAGTGTATGATCAGCCACGTGATCAGTGCATGATAGCCACGTGATCAGTGCATGATCATCCGTGATCAGTGCATGATCAGTTACGTGATCAGTGTATGATCAGCCACGTGATCAGTGCATGATCAGCCACGTGATCAGTGCATGATCAATTCGTGATCAGTGCATGATCAGTCACGTGACCAGTACATGGTAGCTCGTGATCATTGCCTGATCAGCCACGTGATCAGTGCATGATAGCCACGTGATCAGTGCATGATAGCCACGTGATCAGTGCATGATCAGTCACGTGATCAGTGTGTGATCAGCCATGATCAGTGCATGATCATCCACGTGATCAGTGCATGACAGCCGTGATCAGTGCATGATAGCCACGTGATCAGTGCATGATCAGTCACGTGATACATGTGTGATCAGCCACGTGATCAGTGCATGATGAGCCACGTGATCAGTGCATGATCAATTACGTGATCAGTGCATGATCATCACGTGACTGTACATGGTTGCTCATGTGATCGTTGCATGATCAGCCACGTGAGCAGTGCATGATAGCGTGATCAGTGCATGATCAGTCACGTGATCAGTGCATGATCAGTCACGTGAACAGTGCATGATCATTCGTGATCTTGCATGATCATCACGTACCAGTATATGGTTGCTCGTGATCATTCATGTGAGCCACGTGAGCAGTGCATGATAGCCACGTGATGTGTGCATGAGTTCGTGAGCGAGTATGATCAGCCACGTGATCAGTGCATGAGTCCACGTGATCAGTGCATGATATGTCGCGTGACAGGTGTGTGATCAGCCACGTGATCAGTGCATGATAGCCACGTGATCAGTGCATGATCAGCACGTGATCAGTGCATGATCAGTTACGTGATCAGTGCATGATCAGCCACGTGATCAGTGCATGATCATCCACGTGATCAGTGCATGATCAGCCACGTGATCAGTGCATGACAGTCACGTGATCAGGGCCTGCTGAGCTGCGTGATTACTGTCTGCTCATCTGCTTGACAATTGCCAGCTGAGCTGCACGATTCCTGCCTGTCATCTGCTTGACAATGCCAGCTGTGCTGCGTAATTCCTGCCTGCTCAGCTGCTTGATTATTGCCAGCTGAGCAGCATGATTCCTCACACCTGAGTTCCATGATTATTGCCTGCTGACTGTTTGATTCGTGCCTACTCAGCTCTTTGTTTATTGCCTCCAGAGGCACATGATCAGTGTATGATAGCAAACATGATCAGCGCATGATCAGTCACATGATCAGCGCCATTAAGTCACGTGATCATACATGATAGTCATGTGATCAGTCCATGCTCAGTCACGGTATCAATGCATGATCAGCCACGTGATCAGTGCATGATCAGTCACGATAGTGTATGATCATCCACGTGATCAGTGCATGGCAGTCATGTGATCAGTGCATGATATAGACGTGATCAGTGCATGATCAGTCACGTGATCAGTGCATGATAGCCACGTGATCAGTGCATGATCAGTCACCTGATGGGTGTATGATCATTCACGTGACCTGTACATGTGCTACATGATCATTGCATGATCAGCCACGTGAGTAGTGCATGATAGCCACGTGATCTGCATGATCAGTCACGTGATCAGTGCATGATCAGTCATGTGATCAGTACATGGTCAGCTGCGTGATCATGGCATGATCACGTGATCAGTGCATGATAGCCGTGATCAGTGCATGATCAGTCCACGTGATCAGTGCATGCCAGACACGTGATCAGTGCATGATCAGCCACGTGATCAGTGCATGATAGCCACGTGATCAGTGCATGATCAGCCACGTGATCAGTGCATGATCAGTCACGTGATCAGTGCATGATCAGCCACGTGATCAGTGCATGATCAGCCACGTGATCAGTGCATGATCAGCCACGTGATCAGTGCATGATCAGTCACGTGATCAGTGCATAGTACGTGATCAGTGCATGATCAGCCACGTGATCAGTGCATGGTAGCCACGTGATCAGTGCATGATAGCCACGTGATCAGTGCATGATCAGTCATGATCGTGTGATCAGCCACGTGATCAGTGCATGATATCCATGATCAGTGCATGACAGCCACGTGATCAGTGCATGAGCCACGTGATCAGTGCATGATCAGTCACGTGATCATGTGTGATCAGCCACGTGATCAGTGCATGATGAGCCACGTGATCAGTGCATGATCAGTCATGATCAGTGCATGATCAGTCACGTGACCAGTACATGGTTGCTACGTGATCGTTGCATGATCAGCCACGTGAGCAGTGCATGATAGCCACGATCAGTGCATGATCAGTCGCGTGATCAGTACATGATCAGTCACGTGATCAGTGCATGATCATTCGTGATCACATGATCAGTCACGTTACCAGTATATGGTTGCTCGTGATCATTCCATGACGAGCCACGTGAGCAGTGCATGATAGCCACGTGATGTGTGCATGAGTCACGTGAGCAGAGTATGATCAGCCACGTGATCAGTGCATGAGTGCCACGTGATCAGTGCATGATATGTCACGTGACAGGTGTGTGATCAGCCACGTGATCAGTGCATGTTCAGCCACGTGATCAGTGCATGATAGCCACGTGATCAGTGCATGATCAGTTGCGTGATCAGTGTATGATCAGCCACGTGATCAGTGCATGGTCAGACGCGTGAACAGTGTATGATCAGCCACGTGATCAGTGCATGATATCCAAGTGATCAGTGCATGATCATCACGTGATCAGTGTGATCAGCCACGTGAACAGTGCATGCTCAGTCACGTGATCTGGGCCTGCTGAGCTGCGTGATTACTGTCTGCTCATCTGCTTGACAATTGCCAGCTGAGCTGCCTGCTGCATCTGCTTGACAATTGCCAGCTGAATTCCTGCCTGCTCAGCTGCTTGATTATTGCCAGCTGAGCAGCATGATTCCTCACACCTGAGTTCCATGATTATTGCCTGCTGACTGTTTGATTCGTGCCTACTCAGCTCTTTGTTTATTGCCTCCAGAGGCACATGATCAGTGTATGATAGCAAACATGATCAGCGCATGATCAGTCACATGATCAGCGCCATTAAGTCACGTGATCACTACATGATAGTCATGTGATCAGTCCATGCTCAGTCACGGTATCAGTGCATGATCAGCCACGTGATCAGTGCATGATCTGTCACATGATTAGTGTATGATCATCCGTGATCAGTGAGTCATGTGATCAGTGCATGATATAGACGTGAACAGTGCATGATCAGTCGTGATCAGTGCATGATAGCCGTGGTCAGTGCATGATCAGTCACCTGATGGGTGTATGATCATTCCACGTGACCTGTACATGGTAGCTACATGATCATTGCATGATCAGCCACGTGAGTAGTGCATGATAGCCACGTGATCAGTGCATGATCAGTCACGTGATCAGTGCATGATCAGTCATGTGACCAGTACATGGTAGCTGCGTGATCATGGCATGATCAGCCACGTGATCAGTGCATGATAGCCACGTGATCAGTGCATGATCAGTCACGTGATCAGTGCATGATCAGTCACGTGATCAGTGCATGATCAGCCACGTGATCAGTGCATGATCAGTCACGTGATCAGTGTATCCAGCCAAGTGATCAGTGCATGATAGCCGTGATCAGTGCATGATCAGTCACGTGATCAGTGCATGATCAGTTGCGTGATCAGTGCATGATCAGCCACGTGATCAGTGCATGATCAGCCACGTGATCAGTGCATGATCAATTCGTGATCAGTGCATGATCAGTCACGTGACCAGTACATGGTAGCTCACGTGATCATTGCCTGATCAGCCACGTGATCAGTGCATGATAGCCACGTGATCAGTGCATGATAGCCGTGATCAGTGCATGATCAGTCATGTGATCGTGTGTGATCAGCCACGTGATCAGTGCATGATATCCACGTGATCAGTGCATGACAGCCACGTGATCAGTGCATGAGACGCGTGATCAGTGCATGATCAGTCACGTGATACATGTGTGATCAGCCACGTGATCAGTGCATGATGAGCCGCGTGATCAGTGCATGATCAATTACGTGATCAGTGCATGATCAGTCACGTGACCAGTACATGGTTGCTACGTGATCGTTGCATGATCAGCCACGTGAGCAGTGCATGATAGCCACGTGATCAGTGCATGATCAGTCACGTGATCAGTGCATGATCAGTCACGTGAACAGTGCATGATCATTCGTGATCAGTGCATGATCAGTCACGTGACCAGTATATGGTTGCTACGTGATCATTCCATGAGCCACGTGAGCAGTGCATGATAGCCACGTGATGTGTGCATGAGTTACGTGAGCAGAGTATGATCAGCCACGTGATCAGTGCATGAGTGCCACGTGATCAGTGCATGATATGTCACGTGACGGTGTGTGATCAGCGTGAACAGTGCATGTTCAGCCACGTGATCAGTGCATGATAGCCACGTGATCAGTGCATGATCAGTTACGTGAGCAGTGTATGATCAGCCACGTGATCAGTGCATGGTCAGACACGTGAACAGTGTATGATCAGCCACGTGATCAGTGCATGATATCCAAGTGATCAGTGCATGATCATCGCGTGATCAGTGTATGATCAGCCACGTGAACAGTGCATGCTCAGTCACGTGATCGGGCCTGCTGAGCTGCGTGATTACTGTCTGCTCATCTGCTTGACAATTGCCAGCTGAGCTGCACGATTCCTGCCTGTCATCTGCTTGACAATTGCCAGCTGTGCTGCATAATTCCTGCCTGCTCAGCTGCTTGATTATTGCCAGCTGAGCAGCATGATTCCTCACACCTGAGTTCCATGATTATTGCCTGCTGACTGTTTGATTCCCTACTCAGCTCTTTGTTTATTGCCTCCAGAGGCACATGATCAGTGTATGATAGCAAACATGATCAGCGCATGATCAGTCACATGATCAGCGCCATTAAGTCACGTGATCACTACATGATAGTCATGTGATCAGTCCATGCTCAGTCACGGTATCAGTGCATGATCAGCCACGTGATCAGTGCATGATCTGTCACAAGATTAGTGTATGATCATCCACGTGATCAGTGCATGGCAGTCATGTGATCAGTGCATGATATAGGCGTGAACAGTGCATGATCAGTCGTGATCAGTGCATGATAGCCACGTGATCAGTGCATGATCAGTCACCTGATGGGTGTATGATCATTCACGTGACCTGTGCATGGTAGCTACATGATCATTGCATGATCAGCCACGTGATAGTGCATGATAGCCACGTGATCATGCATGATCATCACGTGATCAGTGCATGATCAGTCATGTGACCAGTACATGGTAGCTGCGTGATCATGGCATGATCAGCGTGAGCAGTGCATGATAGCCACGTGATCAGTGCATGATCAGCACGTGATCAGTGCATGATCAGTCCACGTGATCAGTGCATGATCAGCCACGTGATCAGTGCATGATCAGTCACGTGATCAGTGTATGTCCAGCCAGTGATCAGTGCATGATAAGCGTGATCAGTGCATGATCAGTCACGTGATCAGTGCATGATCAGTCACGTGATCAGTATGCCGATCAGCACGTGATCAGTGCATGATAGCCACAGATCAGTGCATGATCAGTTACGTGATCAGTGCATGATCAGTCATGATCAGTGCATGATAGCACGTGATCAGTGCATGATCAGCCACGTGATCAGTGCAGGATGCGGCGGTGGTGCATGATAGCCACGTGATCAGTGCATGATCAGTCATGTGATACGTGTGTGATCAGCACGTGATCAGTGCATGATATCCACGTGATCAGTGCAGCAGCCGTGATCAGTGCATGAGCCACGTGATCAGTGCATGATCAGTCACGTGATACATGATCAGCCACGTGATCAGTGCATGATAGCCACGTGATCAGTGCATGATCAATTACGTGATCAGTGCATGATCAGTCACGTGACCAGTACATGGTTGCTACGTGATGTGCATGATCAGCCACGTGACGAGCATGATAGCCGTGATCAGTGCATGATCATCACGTGATCAGTACATGATCAGTCACGTGAACAGTGCATGATCAGTCCTACGTGATCTTTGCATGATCAGTCCGTGATATGGTTGCTACGTGATCATTCCGCGAGCCGTGAGCAGTGCATGATAGCCACGTGATGTGTGCATGATTCGTGAGCAGGTATGATCAGCCGTGATCAGTGCAGAGTGCCACGTGATCAGTGCATGATATGTCACGTGACAGTGTGTGATCAGCCACGTGAACAGTGCATGTTCAGCCACGTGATCAGTGCATGATAGCCACGTGATCAGTGCATGATCAGTGCGTGAGCAGTGTGCATGATCAGCCACGTGATCAGTGCATGGTCAGACACGTGACAGTGTATGATCAGCCACGTGATCAGTGCATGATATCCAAGTGATCAGTGCATGATCATCACGTGATCAGTGTATGATCAGCCACGTGAACAGTGCATGCTCAGTCACGTGATCAGGCCTGCTGAGCTGCGTGATTACTGTCTGCTCATCTGCTTGACAATTGCCAGCTGAGCTGCACGATTCCTGCCTGTCATCTGCTTGACAATTGCCAGCTGTGCTGCGTAATTCCTGCCTGCTCAGCTGCTTGATTATTGCCAGCTGAGCAGCATGATTCCTCACCTGAGTTCCATGATTATTGCCTGCTGACTGTTTGATTCGTGCCTACTCAGCTCTTTGTTCATTGCCTCCAGAGGCACATGATCAGTGTATGATAGCAAACATGATCAGCGCATGATCAGTCACATGATCAGTGCCATTAAGTCACGTGATCACTGCATGATAGTCATGTGATCAGTCCATGCTCAGTCACGGTATCAGTGCATGATCAGCCACGTGATCAGTGCATGATCTGTCACAAGATTAGTGTATGATCATCCACGATCAGTGCATGGGAGTCATGTGATCAGTGCATGATATGACGTGATCAGTGCATGATCAGTCTCGTGATCAGTGCATGATAGCCACGTGATCAGTGCATGATCAGTCACCTGATGGGTGTATGATCATTCACGTGACCTGTACATGGTAGCTACATGATCATGCATGATCAGCGTGAGTAGTGCATGATAGCCACGTGATCACTGCATGATCAGTCACGTGATCAGTGCATGATCAGTCATGTGCCAGTACATGGTAGCTGCGTGATCATGGCATGATCAGCCACGTGCAGTGCATGATAGCCACGTGATCAGTGCATGATCAGTCACGTGATCAGTGCATGATCAGTCACGTGATCAGTGCATGATCAGCCACGTGATCAGTGCATGATAGCTACGTGATCAGTGCATGATCAGTCACGTGATCAGTGCATGATCAGTTGCGTGATCAGTGCATGATCAGTGCGTGATCAGTGCATGATCAGCCACGTGATCAGTGCATGATCAATTCGTGATCAGTGCATGATCAGTCACGTGATCAGTGCATGATCAGCTCGTGATCAGTGCATGATGCAGTACGTGATCAGTGCATGATAGCCACGTGATCAGTGCATGTGCCACGTGATCAGTGCATGATCAGTCACGTGATACGTGCATGATCAGCCACGTGTCAGTGCATGATAGCCACGTGATCAGTGCATGATCAGCCACGTGATCAGTGCATGATAGCCACGTGATCAGTGCATGAGCAGCGTGATCAGTGCATGATCAGTCACGTGATCAGTGTGTGATCAGCCACGTGATCAGTGCATGATATCCGTGATCAGTGCATGATCAGCCACGTGATCAGTGCATGATGTCCGTGATCAGTGCATGATCAGTCACGTGATCAGTGCATGATCAGCCACGTGATCAGTGCCGATATCCACGTGATCAGTGCATGCAGCCGTGATCAGTGCATGATCAGCCACGTGATCAGTGCAGGATCAATTCGTGATCAGTGCATGATCATCCGTGCCAGTACATGGTTGCTACGTGATCAGTGCATGATCAGCAATGAGCAGTGCATGATAGCCACGTGTCAGTGCATGATCAGTCACGTGATCAGTGCATGATCAGCCACGTGATCAGTGCATGATGTTTCGTGATCAGTGCATGATCAGTCACGTGACCAGTGCATGGTAGCTGCGTGATCAGTGCATGTGAGCCCGCACGTGTAGCAGTGCATGATAGCCCGCGTGATGTGCATGAGTTACGTGATCAGTGTATGATCAGCCACGTGATCAGTGCATGATGCCACGTGATCAGTGCATGATATGTCCGTGACAGTGTGTGATCAGCCGTGATCAGTGCATGATCAGCCACTGATCAGTGCATGGTATCACGTGATCATTGCATGATCAGCCACGTGATCAGTGCATGATGTCACGTGATCAGTGCATGATAGCCACGTGATCAGTGCATGATCAGTCACGTGATCAGTGCATGATCAGCCACGTGATCAGTGCATGATAGCCACGTGATCAGTGCATGATCAGCCACGTGATCAGTGCATGATAGCCACGTGATCAGTGCATGATCAGTCACGTGATCAGTGCATGATCAGCACGTGATCAGTGCATGATCAGTCACGTGATCAGTATGGTAACTGCACGTGATCAGTGCATGATCAGCCACGTGATCAGTGCATGATAGCCACGTGATCAGTGCATGATCAGTCACGTGATCAGTGCATGATCAGTCACGTGATCAGTGCATGATCAGTCACGTGATCAGTGCATGATCAGTGCGTGATCAGTATATGATTTGCCGTGTGATACGCCAGCAATTACGTGATCAGTGCATGTCAGCACGTGATCAGTGCATGAGTTACGTGATCAGTGCAGTCATCCACGTGATCAGTGCATGATGCACGTGATCAGTGCATGATAGTCACGTGATCAGTGCATGATCAGCCAGTGATCAGTGCATGATCAGCCACGTGATCAGTGCATGATCAGCCGCGTGATCGGTGCATGATCAGTTACGTGATCAGTGCATGATCAGCCACGTGATCAGTGCATGATCAGCCACGTGATCAGTGCATGATCAGCCACGTGATCAGTGCATGATCATCCACGTGATCAGTGCATGATCATCCGTGATCAGTGCATGATCATCACGTGATCAGTGCATCAGTCACGTGATCAGTGCATGATCAGCCACGTGATCAGTGCATGATCAGCCACGTGATCAGTGCATGATCAGTTGAGTATCAGTGCATGATCAGTCACGTGATCAGTGCATGGTAGCCACGTGATCAGTGCATGATCAGCCACGTGATCAGTGCATGATAGCCACGTGATCAGTGCATGATCAGTCACGTGATCAGTGCATGATCAGCCACGTGATCAGTGCATGATAGTCACGTGATCAGTGCATGATCAGCGTGATCTGTGCGATCAGCCACGTGATCAGTGCATGATCAGTCACGTGATCAGTGTGATCAGCCACGTGATCAGTGCATGATACCGGGATCAGTGCATGATCAGTCACGTGATACATGTGTGATCAGCGTGATCAGTGCATGATGAGCCACGTGATCAGTGCATGATCAGTTCATGATCAGTGCATGATCAGTCACGTGACCAGTACATGGTTGCTACGTGATCAGTGCATGATCAGCCGTGAGCAGTGCATGATAGCCACGTGATCAGTGCATGATCAGTCACGTGATCAGTACATGATCAGTCACGTGAACAGTGCATGATCATTCGTGATCAGTGCATGATCAGTCACGTGACCAGTATATGGTTGCTACGTGATCATTCCATGACGAGCCACGTGACAGTGCATGATAGCCACGTGATGTGTGCATGATCAGTCAGGCAGAGTATGATCAGCCATGATCAGTGCATGAGTGCCAGTGATCAGTGCATGATATGTCGCGTGACAGGTGTGTGATCAGCCACGTGAACAGTGCATGATCAGCCACGTGATCAGTGCATGATAGCCGTGATCAGTGCATGATCAGTTACGTGATCAGTGTATGATCAGCCACGTGATCAGTGCATGATCAGACACGTGATCAGTGTATGATCAGCCACGTGATCAGTGCATGCTCAGTCACGTGATCAGGGCCTGCTGAGCTGCGTGATTACTGTCTGCTCATCTGCTTGACAATTGTACCCGCTGAGCTGCGATTCCTGCCTGCTCAGCTGCTTGATTATTGCCAGCTGAGCAGCATGATTCCTCACACCTGAGTTCCATGATTATTGCCTGCTGACTGTTTGATTCGTGCCTACTCAGCTCTTTGTTTATGCCTCCAGAGGCACATGATCAGTGCATGATCAGCCACGTGATCAGTGCATGATCAGCCACATGATCAGTGCATGATCAATCACGTGATCAGTGCATGATCAGTCACGTGATCAGTGCATGATCAGTCACGATCAGTGCATGATCAGCCACGTGATCAGTGCATGATGCCACGTGATCAGTGCATGATCATCCACGTGATCAGTGCATGATCAGTCATGTGATCAGTGCATGATATAGACGTGATCAGTGCATGATCAGCCACGTGATCAGTGCATGATAGCCACGTGATCAGTGCATGATCAGCCACGTGATCAGTGCATGATCAGTCACGTGATCTGTGTGATCAGCCACGTGATCAGTGCATGATCAGCCACGTGATCAGTGCATGATCAATTACGTGATCAGTGCATGATCAGTCACGTGACCAGTACATGGTAGCACGTGATCAGTGCATGATCAGCCACGTGATCATGGCATGATAGCCACGTGATCAGTGCATGATCAGTCACGTGATCAGTGCATGATCAGTCACGTGATCAGTGCATGATCAGTCACGTGATCAGTGCATGATCAGTCACGTGACCAGTATATGGTTGCTACGTGATCATTCCATGACAGCCACGTGATCAGTGCATGATAGCCACGTGATCTGTGCATGAGTTACGTGATCAGTGTATGATCAGCCACGTGATCAGTGCATGATGCCACGTGATCAGTGCATGATAGTCACGTGATCAGTGTGTGATCAGCCACGTGATCAGTGCATGTTCAGCCACGTGATCAGTGCATGATAGCCACGTGATCAGTGCATGATCAGTTACGTGATCAGTGTATGATCAGCCACGTGATCAGTGCATGGTCAGACACGTGAACAGTGTATGATCAGCCACGTGATCAGTGCATGATATCCAGTGATCAGTGCATGATCATCACGTGATCAGTGTATGATCAGCCACGTGAACAGTGCATGCTCAGTCACGTGATCTGGGCCTGCTGAGCTGCGTGATTACTGTCTGCTCATCTGCTTGACAATTGCCAGCTGAGCTGCACGATTCCTGCCTGTCATCTGCTTGACAATTGCCAGCTGTGCTGCGTAATTCCTGCCTGCTCAGCTGCTTGATTATTGCCAGCTGAGCAGCATGATTCCTCACACTGAGTTCCATGATTATTGCCTGCTGACTGTTTGATTCGTGCCTACTCAGCTCTTTGTTTATTGCCTCCAGAGGCACATGATCAGTGTATGATAGCAAACATGATCAGCGCATGATCAGTCACATGATCAGCGCCATTAAGTCACGTGATCACTACATGATAGTCATGTGATCAGTCCATGCTCAGTCACGGTATCAGTGCATGATCAGCCACGTGATCAGTGCATGATCTGTCACAAGATCAGTGTATGATCATCCACGTGATCAGTGCATGCAGTCATGTGATCAGTGCATGATATAGACGTGATCAGTGCATGATCAGTCACGTGATCAGTGCATGATAGCCACGTGATCAGTGCATGATCAGTCACCTGATGGGTGTATGATCATTCACGTGACCTGTACATGGTAGCTACATGATCAGTGCATGATCAGCCACGTGAGTAGTTCATGATAGCCACGTGATCAGTGCATGATCAGTCACGTGATCAGTGCATGATCAGTCATGTGACCAGTACATGGTAGCTGTGATCATGGCATGATCAGCCACGTGAGCAGTGCATGATAGCCACGTGATCAGTGCATGATCAGTCACGTGATCAGTGCATGATCAGTCACGTGATCAGTGCATGATCAGCCACGTGATCAGTGCATGATCAGCCACGTGATCAGTGCATGTCCAGCCACGTGATCAGTGCATGATAGCCACGTGATCAGTGCATGATCAGTCACGTGATCAGTGCATGATCAGTTATGTGATCAGTGTACATGATCAGCCACGTGATCAGTGCATGATCAGCCACGTGATCAGTGCATGATCAGTCGTGATCAGTGCATGATCAGTCACGTGATCAGTGCATGGTAGCTACGTGATCAGTGCATGATCAGCCACGTGATCAGTGCATGATAGCCACGTGATCAGTGCATGATAGCCACGTGATCAGTGCATGATCAGTCATGTGATACGTGTGTGATCAGCCACGTGATCAGTGCATGATATCCGCGTGATCAGTGCATGACAGCCACGTGATCAGTGCATGATAGCCACGTGATCAGTGCATGATCAGTCACGTGATCATGTGTGATCAGCCACGTGATCAGTGCATGATGAGCCGCGTGATCAGTGCATGATCAATTACGTGATCAGTGCATGATCAGTCACGTGACCAGTACATGGTTGCTCGTGATCGTTGCATGATCAGCCACGTGGGCAGAGCATGATAGCCACGTGATCAGTGCATGATCAGTCACGTGATCGGTACATGATCAGTCACGTGAACAGTGCATGATCATTCGTGATCTGTGCATGATCAGTCACGTGACCAGTATATGGTTGCTACGTGATCATTCCATGACGAGCCACGTGAGCAGTGCATGATAGCCACGTGATGTGTGCATGAGTTACGTGAGCAGAGTATGATCAGCCACGTGATCAGTGCATGAGTGCCACGTGATCAGTGCATGATATGTCACGTGACAGGTGTGTGATCAGCCACGTGAACAGTGCATGTTCAGCCACGTGATCAGTGCATGATAGCCACGTGATCAGTGCATGATCAGTTACGTGAGCAGTGTATGATCAGCCACGTGATCAGTGCATGGTCAGACACGTGAACAGTGTATGATCAGCCACGTGATCAGTGCATGATATCCAAGTGATCAGTGCATGATCATCACGTGATCAGTGTATGATCAGCCACGTGAACAGTGCATGCTCAGTCACGTGATCTGGGCCTGCTGAGCTGCGTGATTACTGTCTGCTCATCTGCTTGACAATTGCCAGCTGAGCTGCACGATTCCTGCCTGTCATCTGCTTGACAATTGCCAGCTGTGCTGCGTAATTCCTGCCTGCTCAGCTGCTTGATTATTGCCAGCTGAGCAGCATGATTCCTCACACCTGAGTTCCATGATTATTGCCTGCTGACTGTTTGATTCGTGCCTACTCAGCTCTTTGTTTATTGCCTCCAGAGGCACATGATCAGTGTATGATAGCAAACATGATCAGCGCATGATCAGTCACATGATCAGCGCCATTAAGTCACGTGATCACTACATGATAGTCATGTGATCAGTCCATGCTCATCACGGTATCAGTGCATGATCAGCCACGTGATCAGTGCATGATCTGTCACATGATTAGTGCATGATCATCCACGTGATCAGTGCATGGCAGTCATGTGATCAGTGCATGATATAGACGTGATCAGTGTGCATGATCAGTCACCTGATGGGTGTATGATCATTCACGTGACCTGTACATGGTAGCTACATGATCATTGCATGATCAGCCACGTGAGTAGTGCATGATAGCCACGTGATCAGTGCATGATCAGTCACGTGATCAGTGCATGATCAGTCATGTGACCAGTACATGGTAGCTGTGATCATGGCATGATCAGCCACGTGAGCAGTGCATGATAGCCACGTGATCAGTGCATGATCAGACGTGATCAGTGCATGATCAGTCACGTGATCAGTGCATGATCAGCCACGTGATCAGTGCATGATCAGCCACGTGATCAGTGCATGATCAGCCACGTGATCAGTGCATGATGCCGTGATCAGTGCATGATCAGTCACGTGATCAGTGCATGATCAGTTACGTGATCAGTGCATGATCAGCCACGTGATCAGTGCATGATCAGCCACGTGATCAGTGCATGATCAATCGCGTGATCAGTGCATGATCAGTCGTGATCAGTACATGGTAGCCACGTGATCATGCATGATCAGCACGTGATCAGTGCATGATAGCCACGTGATCAGTGCATGATCATCAGTGCATGATGCCGTGATAGTGTGATCAGCGTGATCAGTGCATGATATCCACGTGATCAGTGCATGACAGCCACGTGATCAGTGCATGATAGCCACGTGATCAGTGCATGATCATCACGATACATGTGTGATCAGCCGTGATCAGTGCATGATGAGCCACGTGATCAGTGCAGGATCAATTACGTGATCAGTGCATGATCAGTCACGTGACCAGTACATGGTTGCTACGTGATCGTTGCATGATCAGCCACGTGATCAGAGCATGATAGCCACGTGATCAGTGCATGATCAGTCACGTGATCAGTACATGATCAGTCACGTGAACAGTGCATGATCATTCGTGATCTGCATGATCAGTCACGTTACCAGTATATGGTTGCTCGTGATCATTCCATGACAGACCACGTGAGCAGTGCATGATAGCCACGTGATGTGTGCATGTTACGTGAGCAGAGTATGATCAGCCACGTGATCAGTGCATGAGTGCCACGTGATCAGTGCATGATATGTCACGTGACAGGTGTGTGATCAGCCACGTGAACAGTGCATGTTCAGCCACGTGATCAGTGCATGATAGCCACGTGATCAGTGCATGATCAGTTACGTGAGCAGTGTATGATCAGCCACGTGATCAGTGCATGGTCAGACACGTGAACAGTGTATGATCAGCCACGTGATCAGTGCATGATATCAAGTGATCAGTGCATGATCATCACGTGATCAGTGTATGATCAGCCACGTGAACAGTGCATGCTCAGTCACGTGATCTGGGCCTGCTGAGCTGCGTGATTACTGTCTGCTCATCTGCTTGACAATTGCCAGCTGAGCTGCACGATTCCTGCCTGTCATCTGCTTGACAATTGCCAGCTGTGCTGCGTAATTCCTGCCTGCTCAGCTGCTTGATTATTGCCAGCTGAGCAGCATGATTCCTCACACCTGAGTTCCATGATTATTGCCTGCTGACTGTTTGATTCGTGCCTACTCAGCTCTTTGTTTATTGCCTCCAGAGGCACATGATCAGTGTATGATAGCAAACATGATCAGCGCATGATCAGTCACATGATCAGCGCCATTAAGTCACGTGATCACTACATGATAGTCATGTGATCAGTCCATGCTCAGTCACGGTATCAGTGCATGATCAGCCACGTGATCAGTGCATGATCTGTCACATGATTAGTGTATGATCATCCACGTGATCAGTGCATGATATAGGCGTGAACAGTGCATGATCAGTCGTGATCAGTGCATGATAGCCACGTGATCAGTGCATGATCAGTCACCTGATGGGTGTATGATCATTCACGTGACCTGTACATGGTAGCTACATGATCATTGCATGATCAGCCATGAGTAGTGCATGATAGCCGTGATCACTGCATGATCAGTCACGTGATCAGTGCATGATCAGTCATGTGACCAGTACATGGTAGCTGCGTGATCATGGCATGATCAGCCACGTGAGCAGTGCATGATAGCCACGTGATCAGTGCATGATCACCACGAGATCAGTGCATGATCAGTCACGTGATCAGTGCATGATCAGCCACGTGATCAGTGCATGATCAGCACGTGATCAGTGCATGATCAGCAAGTGATCAGTGCATGATGCACGTGATCAGTGCATGATCAGTCACGTGATCAGTGCATGATCAGTTATGTGATCAGTGCATGATCAGCCACGTGATCAGTGCATGATCAGCCACGTGATCAGTGCATGATCAGTCGTGATCAGTGCATGATCAGTGCGTGATAGTACATGGTAGCTGCGTGATCATTGCATGATCAGCCACGTGATCAGTGCATGATAGCCACGTGATCAGTGCATGATAGCCACGTGATCAGTGCATGATCAGTCATGTGATACGTGTGTGATCAGCCACGTGATCAGTGCATGATATCCACGTGATCAGTGCATGACAGCCGTGATCAGTGCATGATACCACGGATCAGTGCATGATCCGTGATACATGTGTGATCAGCCACGTGATCAGTGCATGATGAGCCACGTGATCAGTGCAGGATCAATTACGTGATCAGTGCATGATCAGTCACGTGACCAGTACATGGTTGCTACGTGATCGTTGCATGATCAGCCACGTGACAGAGCATGATAGCCACGTGATCAGTGCATGATCAGTCACGTGATCAGTACATGATCAGTCACGTGAACAGTGCATGATCGTTTACGTGATCATTGCATGATCAGTCACGTGACCAGTATATGGTTGCTACGTGATCATTCCATGACGAGCCACGTGAGCAGTGCATGATAGCCACGTGATGTGTGCATGAGTTACGTGAGCAGAGTATGATCAGCCACGTGATCAGTGCATGAGTGCCACGTGATCAGTGCATGATATGTCACGTGACAGGTGTGTGATCAGCCACGTGAACAGTGCATGTTCAGCCACGTGATCAGTGCATGATAGCCACGTGATCAGTGCATGATCAGTTACGTGAGCAGTGTATGATCAGCCACGTGATCAGTGCATGGTCAGACACGTGAACAGTGTATGATCAGCCACGTGATCAGTGCATGATATCCAAGTGATCAGTGCATGATCATCACGTGATCAGTGTATGATCAGCCACGTGAACAGTGCATGCTCAGTCACGTGATCTGGGCCTGCTGAGCTGCGTGATTACTGTCTGCTCATCTGCTTGACAATTGCCAGCTGAGCTGCACGATTCCTGCCTGTCATCTGCTTGACAATTGCCAGCTGTGCTGCGTAATTCCTGCCTGCTCAGCTGCTTGATTATTGCCAGCTGAGCAGCATGATTCCTCACACCTGAGTTCCATGATTATTGCCTGCTGACTGTTTGATTCGTGCCTACTCAGCTCTTTGTTTATTGCCTCCAGAGGCACATGATCAGTGTATGATAGCAAACATGATCAGCGCATGATCAGTCACATGATCAGCGCCATTAAGTCACGTGATCACTACATGATAGTCATGTGATCAGTCCATGCTCAGTCACGGTATCAGTGCATGATCAGCCACGTGATCAGTGCATGATCTGTCACATGATTAGTGTATGATCATCCACGTGATCGGTGCATGGGCAGTCATGTGATCAGTGCATGATATAGGCGTGATCAGTGCATGATCAGTCTGTGATCAGTGCATGATAGCCACGTGATCAGTGCATGATCAGTCACCTGATGGGTGTATGATCATTCACGTGACCTGTACATGGTAGCTACATGATCATTGCATGATCAGCCACGTGAGTAGTGCATGATAGCCACGTGATCACTGCATGATCAGTCACGTGATCAGTGCATGATCAGTCATGTGACCAGTACATGGTAGCTGCGTGATCATGGCATGATCAGCCACGTGAGCAGTGCATGATAGCCACGTGATCAGTGCATGATCAGTCACGTGATCAGTGCATGATCAGTCACGTGATCAGTGCATGATCAGCCACGTGATCAGTGCATGACAGCCACGTGATCAGTGCATGATCAGCCACGTGATCAGTGCATGATAGCCACGTGATCAGTGCATGATCAGTCACGTGATCAGTGCATGATCAGTTATGTGATCAGTGTATGATCAGCCACGTGATCAGTGCATGATCAGCCACGTGATCAGTGCATGATCAATTCGTGATCAGTGCATGATCAGTCACGTGATCAGTGCATGGTAGCTACGTGATCAGTGCATGATCAGCCACGTGATCAGTGCATGATAGCCACGTGATCAGTGCATGATCAGTCATGTGATCGTGTGTGATCAGCCACGTGATCAGTGCATGATATCCACGTGATCAGTGCATGACAGCCACGTGATCAGTGCATGATAGCCACGTGATCAGTGCATGATCAGTCACGTGATACATGTGTGATCAGCCACGTGATCAGTGCATGATGAGCCACGTGATCAGTGCATGATCAATCGTGATCAGTGCATGATCAGTCACGTGACCAGTACATGGTTGCTCGTGATCGTTGCATGATCAGCCACGTGATCAGTGCATGATAGCCACGTGATCAGTGCATGATCAGTCACGTGATCAGTACATGATCAGTCCGTGAACAGTGCATGATCATTTACGTGATCAGTGCATGATCAGTCACGTTACCAGTATATGGTTGCTCGTGATCATTCATGATCAGCCACGTGATCAGTGCATGATGCCACGTGATGTGTGCATGAGTTACGTGACAGGTATGATCAGCCACGTGATCAGTGCATGAGTGCCACGTGATCAGTGCATGATAGTCACGTGATCAGGTGTGATCAGCCACGTGATCAGTGCATGATCAGCCACGTGATCAGTGCATGATAGCCACGTGATCAGTGCATGATCAGTTACGTGATCAGTGTATGATCAGCCACGTGATCAGTGCATGGTCAGACACGTGAACAGTGTATGATCAGCCACGTGATCAGTGCATGATATCCAAGTGATCAGTGCATGATCATCACGTGATCAGTGTATGATCAGCCACGTGAACAGTGCATGCTCAGTCACGTGATCAGGGCCTGCTGAGCTGCGTGATTACTGTCTGCTCATCTGCTTGACAATTGCCAGCTGAGCTGCACGATTCCTGCCTGTCATCTGCTTGACAATTGCCAGCTGTGCTGCGTAATTCCTGCCTGCTCAGCTGCTTGATTATTGCCAGCTGAGCAGCATGATTCCTCACACCTGAGTTCCATGATTATTGCCTGCTGACTGTTTGATTCGTGCCTACTCAGCTCTTTGTTTATGCCTCCAGAGGCACATGATCAGTGTATGATAGCAAACATGATCAGCGCATGATCAGTCACATGATCAGCGCCATTAAGTCACGTGATCACTACATGATAGTCATGTGATCAGTCCATGCTCAGTCACGGTATCAGTGCATGATCAGCCACGTGATCAGTGCATGATCTGTCACATGATTAGTGTATGATCATCCACGTGATCAGTGCGGGCAGTCATGATCAGTGCATGATATAGGCGTGATCAGTGCATGATCAGTCCGTGATCAGTGCATGATAGCCACGTGATCAGTGCATGATCAGTCACCTGATGGGTGTATGATCATTCACGTGACCTGTACATGTAGCTACATGATCATTGCATGATCAGCCACGTGAGTAGTGCATGATAGCCACGTGATCAGTGCATGATCAGTCACGTGATCAGTGCATGATCAGTCATGTGACCAGTACATGGTAGCTGCGTGATCATGGCATGATCAGCCACGTGATCAGTGCATGATAGCCACGTGATCAGTGCATGATCAGCCACGTGATCAGTGCATGATCAGTCACGTGATCAGTGCATGATCAGCCACGTGATCAGTGCATGATCAGCCACGTGATCAGTGTATGATCAGCCACGTGATCAGTGCATGATAGCCACGTGATCAGTGCATGATCAGTCACGTGATCAGTGCATGATCAGTCATGTGATCAGTGCATGATCAGCCACGTGATCAGTGCATGATCAGCCACGTGATCAGTGCATGATCAGTGCGTGATCAGTGCATGATCAGTCACGTGACCAGTACATGGTAGCTACGTGATCATGCATGATCAGCCACGTGATCAGTGCATGATAGCCATGATCAGTGCATGATAGCCACGTGATCAGTGCATGATCAGTCATGTGATCGTGTGATCAGCCACGTGATCAGTGCATGATATCCACGTGATCAGTGCATGACAGCCACGTGATCAGTGCATGAGCCACGTGATCAGTGCATGATCAGTCACGTGATCATGTGTGATCAGCCACGTGATCAGTGCATGATGAGCCACGTGATCAGTGCATGATCAATTCGTGATCAGTGCATGATCAGTCACGTGACCAGTACATGGTGCTACGTGATCGTTGCATGATCAGCCGTGAGCAGTGCATGATAGCGTGATCAGTGCATGATCAGTCACGTGATCAGTGCATGATCAGTCACGTGAACAGTGCATGATCATTCACGTGATCAGTGCATGATCAGTCACGTGACCAGTATATGGTTGCTACGTGATCATTCCATGTTGCCGAGCAGTGCATGATAGCCACGTGATCAGTGCATGTTACGTGATCAGTGTATGATCAGCCACGTGATCAGTGCATGATGCCACGTGATCAGTGCATGATAGTCACGTGACAGTGTGTGATCAGCCACGTGATCAGTGCATGATCAGCCACGTGATCAGTGCATGATAGCCACGTGATCAGTGCATGATCATCACGTGATCAGTGCATGATCAGCCACGTGAACAGTGCATGCTCAGTCACGTGATCAGGGCCTGCTGAGCTGCGTGATTACTGTCTGCTCATCTGCTTGACAATTGCCAGCTGAGCTGCACGATTCCTGCCTGTCCTTGACAATTGCCAGCTGTGCTGCGTAATTCCTGCCTGCTCAGCTGCTTGATTATTGCCAGCTGAGCAGCATGATTCCTCACACCTGAGTTCCATGATTATTGCCTGCTGACTGTTTGATTCGTGCCTACTCAGCTCTTTGTTTATGCCTCCAGAGGCACATGATCAGTGTATGATAGCAAACATGATCAGCATGATCAGTCACATGATCAGCGCCATTAAGTCACGTGATCACTACATGATAGTCATGTGATCAGTCCATGCTCAGTCACGGTATCAGTGCATGATCAGCCACGTGATCAGTGCATGATCTGTCACGTGATCAGTGTATGATCATCCGTGATCAGTGCATGGGCAGTCATGTGATCAGTGCATGATATAGGCGTGAACAGTGCATGATCAGTCACGTGATCAGTGCATGATAGCCACGTGATCAGTGCATGATCAGTCACGTGATCAGTGCATGATCAGTCACGTGATCAGTGCATGATCAGTACGTGATCAGTGCATGATCAGCCACGTGATCAGTGCATGATCAGCCACGTGATCAGTGCATGATCAGTCACGTGATCACATGGTAGCTCGTGATCATTGCCTGATCAGCCACGTGATCAGTGCATGATCAGCCACGTGATCAGTGCATGATAGCCACGTGATCAGTGCATGATCAGTCATGTGATCAGTGTGTGATCAGCCACGTGATCAGTGCATGATATCCACGTGATCAGTGCATGATCAGCCACGTGATCAGTGCATGATAGCCACGTGATCAGTGCATGATCAGTCATGATACATGTGTGATCAGCCACGTGATCAGTGCATGATCAGCCACGTGATCAGTGCATGATCAATTACGTGATCAGTGCATGATCAGTCACGTGACCAGTACATGGTTGCTACGTGATCGTTGCGATGCCACGTGATCAGTGCATGATAGCCACGTGATCAGTGCATGATCAGTCACGTGATCAGTGCACGATCAGTCACGTGAACAGTGCATGATCATTCGTGATCAGTGCATGATCATCACGTTACCAGTATATGGATGCTCGTGATCATTCCATGCGTGACCACGTGAGCAGTGCATGATAGCCACGTGATGTGTGCATGAGTTCGTGAGCAGAGTATGATCAGCCACGTGATCAGTGCATGATGCCACGTGATCAGTGCATGATATGTCACGTGACAGGTGTGTGATCAGCCACGTGAACAGTGCATGTTCAGCCACGTGATCAGTGCATGATAGCCACGTGATCAGTGCATGATCAGTTACGTGAGCAGTGTATGATCAGCCACGTGATCAGTGCATGGTCAGACACGTGAACAGTGTATGATCAGCCACGTGATCAGTGCATGATATCCAAGTGATCAGTGCATGATCATCACGTGATCAGTGTATGATCCAGCCACGTGAACAGTGCATGCTCAGTCACGTGATCTGGGCCTGCTGAGCTGCGTGATTACTGTCTGCTCATCTGCTTGACAATTGCCAGCTGAGCTGCACGATTCCTGCCTGTCATCTGCTTGACAATTGCCAGCTGTGCTGCGTAATTCCTGCCTGCTCAGCTGCTTGATTATTGCCAGCTGAGCAGCATGATTCCTCACACCTGAGTTCCATGATTATTGCCTGCTGACTGTTTGATTCGTGCCTACTCAGCTCTTTGTTTATTGCCTCCAGAGGCACATGATCAGTGTATGATAGCAAACATGATCAGCGCATGATCAGTCACATGATCAGCGCCATTAAGTCACGTGATCACTACATGATAGTCATGTGATCAGTCCATGCTCAATCACGGTATCAGTGCATGATCAGCCACGTGATCAGTGCATGATCTGTCACATGATTAGTGTATGATCATCCACGTGATCAGTGCATGCAGTCATGTGATCAGTGCATGATATACGTGAACAGTGCATGATCAGTCGTGATCAGTGCATGATAGCCACGTGATCAGTGCATGATCAGTCACCTGATGGGTGTATGATCATTCACGTGACCTGTACATGGTAGCTACATGATCATTGCATGATCAGCCACGTGAGTAGTGCATGATAGCCACGTGATCAGTGCATGATCAGTCACGTGATCAGTGCATGATCAGTCATGTGACAGTACATGGTAGCTGCGTGATCAGTGCATGATCAGCGTGATCAGTGCATGATAGCCACGTGATCAGTGTATGATCAGCCACGTGATCAGTGCATGATCAGTCACGTGATCAGTGCATGATCAGTCACGTGATCAGTGCATGATCAGCCACGTGATCAGTGCATGATAGCCACGTGATCAGTGCATGATCAGTCACGTGATCAGTGCATGATCAGTCACGTGATCAGTGCATGATCAGCCACGTGATCAGTGCATGATCAGTACGTGATCAGTGCATGATCAGTCACGTGATCAGTGCATGATCAGTCACGTGATCAGTACATGATAGCTACGTGATCATTGCATGATCAGCCACGTGATCCGTGCATGATCAGCCACGTGATCAGTGCATGATCAGCACGTGATCAGTGCATGATCAGCACGTGATCAGTGCATGATAGCCACGTGATCAGTGCATGATCAGCCACGTGATCAGTGCATGATCAGTCACGTGATCAGTGCATGATCAGCCGTGATCAGTGCATGATCAGCCACGTGATCAGTGCATGATCAGCCACGTGATCAGTGCATGATCAGCCACGTGATCAGTGCATGATCAGACGTGATCAGTGCATGATCAGCCACGTGATCAGTGCATGATCAGCCATGATCAGTGCATGATCAGCCACGTGATCAGTGCATGATCAGTCACGTGATCAGTGCATGATCAGCCGTGATCAGTGCTGATCAGTCATGATCAGTGCATGATAGCCACGTGATCAGTGCATGATCAGCCACGTGATCAGTGCATGATCAGTCATGTGATCAGTGCATGATAGCCACGTGATCAGTGCATGATCAGCGCACAGCCACGTGATCAGTGCATGAAGCCACGTGATCAGTGCATGATCAGTCACGTGATACATGTGTGATCAGCCACGTGATCAGTGCATGATGAGCCACGTGATCAGTGCATGATCAATTACGTGATCAGTGCATGATCAGTCACGTGACCAGTACATGGTTGCTTCGTGATCGTTGCATGATCAGCCACGTGAGCAGTGCATGATAGCCACGTGATCAGTGCATGATCAGTCACGTGATCAGTGCATGATCGGTCACGTGATCGGTGCATGATCATTCACGTGATCAGTGCATGATCAGTCACGTTACCAGTATGTAGTTACGTGATCATTCCATGACGAGCCACGTGAGCAGTGCATGATAGCCACGTGATGTGTGCATGAGTGCGTGAGCAGAGTATGATCAGCCACGTGATCAGTGCATGAGTGCCACGTGATCAGTGCATGATATGTCACGTGACAGGTGTGTGATCAGCCACGTGAACAGTGCATGTTCAGCCACGTGATCAGTGCATGATAGCCACGTGATCAGTGCATGATCAGTTACGTGAGCAGTGTATGATCAACCACGTGATCAGTGCATGAGTCAGACACGTGAACAGTGTATGATCAGCCACGTGATCAGTGCATGATATCCAAGTGATCAGTGCATGATCATCACGTGATCAGTGTATGATCAGCCACGTGAACAGTGCATGCTCAGTCACGTGATCTGGGCCTGCTGAGCTGCGTGATTACTGTCTGCTCATCTGCTTGACAATTGCCAGCTGAGCTGCACGATTCCTACCTGTCATCTGCTTGACAATTGCCAGCTGTGCTGCGTAATTCCTGCCTGCTCAGCTGCTTGATTATTGCCAGCTGAGCAGCATGATTCCTCACACCTGAGTTCCATGATTATTGCCTGACTGTTTGATTCGTGCCTACTCAGCTCTTTGTTTATTGCCTCCAGAGGCACATGATCAGTGTATGATAGCAAACATGATCAGCGCATGATCAGTCACATGATCAGCGCCATTAAGTCACGTGATCACTACATGATGGTCATGTGATCAGTCCATGCTCAGTCACGGTATCAGTGCATGATCAGCCACGTGATCAGTGCATGATCTGTCACAAGATTAGTGTATGATCATCCACGTGATCAGTGCGTGCAGTCATGTGATCAGTGCATGATATAGGCGTGAACAGTGCATGATCAGTCGTGATCCGTGCATGATAGCCACGTGATCAGTGCATGATCAGTCACCTGATGGGTGTATGATCTCACGTGACCTGTACATGGTAGCTACATGATCAGTGCATGATCAGCCACGTGAGTAGTTCATGATAGCCACGTGATCAGTGCATGATCAGTCACGTGATCAGTGCATGATCAGTCATGTGACCAGTACATGGTAGCTCGTGATCATGGCATGATCAGCCACGTGAGCAGTGCATGATAGCCACGTGATCAGTGCATGATCAGTCACGAGATCAGTGCATGATCAGTCACGTGATCAGTGCATGATCAGCCACGTGATCAGTGCATGACCAGCCGTGATCAGTGTATGTCAATCATGATCAGTGCATGATAGCCACGTGAGTGCATGATCAGTCACGTGATCAGTGCATGATCAGTTACGTGATCAGTGCATGATCAGCCACGTGATCAGTGCATGATCAGCCACGTGATCAGTGCATGATCAGTCACGTGACCAGTACATGGTAGCCGTGATCATTGCGATCAGCCACGTGATCAGTGCATGATAGCCACGTGATCAGTGCATGGCCACGTGATCAGTGCATGATCAGTCACGTGATAAGTGTGTGATCAGCCACGTGATCAGTGCATGATATCCACGTGATCAGTGCATGATCAGCCACGTGATCAGTGCATGCTAAGCCGCGGGATCAGTGCATGATCAATCACGTGATCATGTGTGATCAGCCACGTGATCAGTGCATGATGAGCCACGTGATCAGTGCAGGATCAAGTGCGTGATCAGTGCATGATCAGTCGCGTGACCAGTACATGGTTGCTCGTGATCGTTGCATGATCAGCCACGTGAGCAGCATGATAGCCACGTGGTCAGTGCATGATCAGTCACGTGATCAGTACATGATCAGTCACGTGAACAGTGCATGATCATTCGTGATCTTTGCATGATCAGTCACGTTACCAGTATATGGTAGCTACGTGATCATTCCGTGAGCCACGTGAGCGGTGCATGATAGCCACGTGATGTGCATGAGTTCGTGAGCAGAGTATGATCAGCGTGGTCAGTGCATGATGCCGCGTGATCAGTGCATGATATGTCGCGTGACGGTGTGTGATCAGCCACGTGAACAGTGCATGTTCAGCCACGTGATCAGTGCATGATAGCCATGATCAGTGCATGATCATTACGTGAGCGGTGTATGATCAGCCGTGATCAGTGCATGGTCAACCGTGAACAGTGTATGATCAGCCACGTGATCAGTGCATGATATCAAGTGATCAGTGCATGATCATCGCGTGATCAGTGTATGATCAGCCACGTGAACAGTGCATGCTCAGTCACGTGATCTGGGCCTGCTGAGCTGCGTGATTACTGTCTGCTCATCTGCTTGACAATTGCCAGCTGAGCTGCACGATTCCTGCCTGTCATCTGCTTGACAATTGCCAGCTGTGCTGCGTAATTCCTGCCTGCTCAGCTGCTTGATTATTGCCAGCTGAGCAGCATGATTCCTCACACCTGAGTTCCATGATTATTGCCTGCTGACTGTTTGATTCGTGCCTACTCAGCTCTTTGTTTATTGCCTCCAGAGGCACATGATCAGTGTATGATAGCAAACATGATCAGCGCATGATCAGTCACATGATCAGCGCCATTAAGTCACGTGATCACTACATGATAGTCATGTGATCAGTCCATGCTCAGTCACAGTATCAGTGCATGATCAGCCACGTGATCAGTGCATGATCTGTCACAAGATTAGTGTATGATCATCCACGTGATCAGTGCATGGCAGTCATGTGATCAGTGCATGATATAGATGAACAGTGCATGATCAGTCGTGATCAGTGCATGATAGCCACGTGATCAGTGCATGATCAGTCACCTGATGGGTGTATGATCATTCGCGTGACCTGTACATGGTAGCTACATGATCATTGCATGATCAGCCACTTGAGTAGTTCATGATAGCCACGTGATCACTGCATGATCAGTCACGTGATCAGTGCATGATCAGTCATGTGACCAGTACATGGTAGCTGCGTGATCATGGCATGATCAGCCACGTGAGCAGTGCATGATAGCGTGATCAGTGCATGATCAGACACGAGATCAGTGCATGATCAGTCACGTGATCAGTGCATGATCAGCCACGTGATCAGTGCATGAAGGCACGTGATCAGTGTATGATCGGCCAAGTGATCAGTGCATGATAGCCACGTGATCAGTGCATGATCAGTCACGTGATCAGTGCATGATCAGTTATGTGATAAGTGTATGATCAGCCACGTGATCAGTGCATGATCAGCCACGTGATCAGTGCATGATAATTCGTGATCAGTGCATGATCAGTCACGTGACCAGTACATGGTAGCTCGTGATCATTGCCTGATCAGCCCATGATCAGTGCATGATAGCCACGTGATCAGTGCATGATAGCCGTGATCAGTGCATGATCAGTCGTGATACGTGTATGATCAGCCACGTGATCAGTGCATGATATCCGTGATCAGTGCGCAGCCACGTGATCACTGCATGAGTCACGGGATGTGCATGTTCATCCGTGATACATGTGTGATCAGCACGTGATCAGTGCATGATAGCCACGTGATCAGTGCAGGATCAATTCACGTGATCAGTGCATGATCAGTCACGTGACCAGTACATGGTTGCTCGTGATGGTGCATGATCAGCCACGTGACAGTGCATGATAGCCACGTGGTCAGTGCATGATCAGTCACGTGATCAGTGCATGATCAGTCACGTGAACAGTGCATGATCATTTGCGTGATCTTTGCATGATCAGTCACTTGCCAGTATATGGTAGCTCGTGATCATTCCATGACCACGTGAGCAGTGCATGATAGCCACGTGATGTGTGCATGATTCGTGAGCAGAGTATGATCAGCCGTGATCAGTGCATGAGTGCCACGTGATCAGTGCATGATATGTCACGTGACAGGTGTGTGATCAGCCACGTGAACAGTGCATGTTCAGCCACGTGATCAGTGCATGATAGCCACGTGATCAGTGCATGATCAGTTACGTGAGCAGTGTATGATCAGTCACGTGATCAGTGCATGGTCAGACACGTGAACAGTGTATGATCAGCCACGTGATCAGTGCATGATATCCAAGTGATCAGTGCATGATCACCACGTGATCAGTGCATGATCAGCCACGTGATCAGTGCATGCTCAGACACGAGATCAGGGCCTGCTGAGCTGCGTGATTACTGTCTGCTCATCTGCTTGACAATTGCCAGCTGAGCTGCACGATTACTGCCTGTCATCTGCTTGACAATTGCCAGCTGTGCTGCGTAATTCCTGCCTGCTCAGCTGCTTGATTATTGCCAGCTGAGCAGCATGATTCCTCACACCTGAGTTCCATGATTATTGCCTGCTGACTGTTTGATTCGTGCCTACTCAGCTCTTTGTTTATTGCCTCCAGAGGCACATGATCAGTGTATGATAGCAAACATGATCAGCGCATGATCAGTCACATGATCAGCGCCATTAAGTCACGTGATCACTACATGATAGTCATGTGATCAGTCCATGCTCAGTCACGGTATCAGTGCATGATCAGCCACGTGATCAGTGCATGATCTGTCAAGATTAGTGTATGATCATCCACGTGATCAGTGCATGAGCAGTCATGTGATCAGTGCATGATATAGGCGTGAACAGTGCATGATCAGTCGTGATCAGTGCATGATAGCCACGTGATCAGTGCATGATCAGTCACCTGATGGTTGTATGATCATTCACGTGACCTGTACATGGTAGCTACATGATCATTGCATGATCAGCCACGTGATCAGTTCATGATAGCCACGTGATCACTGCATGATCAGTCACGTGATCAGTGCATGATCAGTCATGTGACCAGTGCATGGTAGCTCGTGATCATGGCATGATCAGCCACGTGATCAGTGCATGATAGCCACGTGACCAGTGCATGATCACCACGAGATCAGTGCATGATCAGTCACGTGATCAGTGCATGATCAGCCACGTGATCAGTGCATGACCAGGCACGTGATCAGTGTATGTCCAGCCAAGTGATCAGTGCATGATAGCCACGTGATCAGTGCATGATCAGTCACGTGATCAGTGCATGATCAGTTATGTGATCAGTGTATGATCAGCCACGTGATCAGTGCATGATCAGCCACGTGATCAGTGCATGATCAATTACGTGATCAGTGCATGACCAGTCGCGTGACCAGTACATGGTAGCTCGTGATCATGCCTGATCAGCCACGTGATCAGTGCATGATAGCCACGTGATCAGTGCATGATAGCCGCGTGATCAGTGCATGATCAGTCATGTGATACGTGTGTGATCAGCCGCGTGATCAGTGCATGATATCCATGATCAGTGCATGACCAGCCACGTGATCAGTGCATGATAGCCACGGGATCAGTGCATGATCAGTCACGTGATCATGTGTGATCAGCCACGTGATCAGTGCATGATGAGCCGCGTGATCAGTGCAGGATCAATTGCGTGATCAGTGCATGATCAGTCGCGTGACCAGTACATGGTTGCTCGTGATGGTGCATGATCAACCACGTGAGCAGAGCATGATAGCCACGTGGTCAGTGCATGATCAGTCACGTGATCAGTACATGATCAGTCGCGTGAACAGTGCATGATCATTCGTGATCTTTGCATGATCAGTCACGTTACCAGTATATGGTGCTACGTGATCATTCCATGCGAGCCACGTGGGCAGTGCATGATAGCCACGTGATGTGTGCATGATTCGTGAGCAGAGTATGATCAGCCACGTGATCAGTGCATGAGTGCCGTGATCAGTGCATGATATGTCACGTGATCGGTGTGTGATCAGCCACGTGAGCAGTGCATGTTGCTACGTGATCAGTGCATGATAGCCACGTGATCAGTGCATGATCATCACGTGATCAGTGTATGATCAGCCACGTGAACAGTGCATGCTCAGTCACGTGATCTGGGCCTGCTGAGCTGCGTGATTACTATATGATCATCTGCTTGACAATTGCAGCTGAGCTGCGTGATTCCTGCCTGTCATCTGCTTGACAATTGCCAGCTGTGCTGCGTAATTCCTGCCTGCTCAGCTGCTTGATTATTGCCAGCTGAGCAACATGATTCCTCACACTGAGTTCCATGATTATTGCCTGCTGACTGTTTGATTCGTGCCTACTCAGCTCTTTGTTTATTGCCTCCAGAGGCACATGATCAGTGTATGATAGCAAACATGATCAGCGCATGATCAGTCACATGATCAGCGCATTAAGTCACGTGATCACTACACATGATAGTCATGTGATCAGTCCATGCTCAGTCACGGTATCAGTGCATGATCAGCCACGTGATCAGTGCATGATCTCACAAGATTAGTGTATGATCATCCACGTGATCAGTGCACGGGCATCATGTGATCAGTGCATGATATAGGCGTGAACAGTGCATGATCAGTCTCGTGATCAGTGCATGATAGCCACGTGATCAGTGCATGATCAGTCACCTGATCGGTGTATGATCAGTCACGTGACCTGTACATGGTCAGCCACGTGATCATTGCATGATCAGCCACGTGAGTAGTTCATGATCAGCCACGTGCATCACTGCATGATCAGTCATTGATCAGTGCATGCTCTCGTGATCAGTACATGATCAGCCACGTGATCAGTGCATGATCATACGAGATCGGTGTGATCATACGTGATCAGTGCATGATCAGTCATGTGATACGTGTGTGATCAGCCGCGTGATCAGTGCATGATATCCGCGTGATCAGTGCATGATAGCCACGTGATCAGTGCATGAGCCACGGGATCAGTGCATGATCAGTCACGTGATACATGTGTGATCAGCCATGATCAGTGCATGATGAGCCACGTGATCAGTGCATGATCAGTCACGTGATCAGTGCATGATCAGTCACGTGATCAGTACATGGTTGCTACGTGATCGGTGCATGATGCCACGTGATCAGTGCATGGTAGCCACGTGGTCAGTGCATGATCAGTCGCGTGATCAGTACATGATCAGTCACGTGATCAGTGCATGATCATTCGTGATCTTTGCATGATCAGTCACGTTACCAGTATATGGTTGCTGCGTGATCATTCCATGACGAGCCGTGATCAGTGCATGATAGCCACGTGATGTGCATGAGTTACGTGATCAGTGCATGATCAGTCACGTAATCAGTGCATGAGTGCCACGTGATCAGTGCATGATATCCACGTGACAGGTGTGTGATCAGCCACGTGATCAGTGCATGATCAGCGTGATCAGTGCATGATCAGCCACGTGATCAGTGCATGATCAGTTACGTGAACAGTGTATGATCAGCCACGTGATCAGTGCATGATATCCAAGTGATCAGTGCATGATCATCACGTGATCAGTGTATGATCAGCCACGTGAACAGTGCATGCTCAGTCACGTGATCAGGGCCTGCTGAGCTGCGTGATTACTGTCTGCTCATCTGCTTGACAATTGCCAGCTGAGCTGCACGATTCCTGCCTCTCATCTGCTTGACAATTGCCAGCTGTGCTGCGTAATTCCTGCCTGCTCATCTACTTGATTATTGCCAGCTGAGCAGCATGATTCCTCACACCTGAGTTCCATGATTATTGCCTGCTGACTGTTTGATTCGTGCCTACTCAGCTCTTTGTTTATTGCCTCCAGAGGCACATGATCAGTGTATGATAGCAAACATGATCAGCGCATGATCAGTCACATGATCAGCGCCATTAAGTCACGTGATCAGTGCATGATAATCATGTGATCAGTCCATGCTCAGTCACGGTATCAGTGCATGATCAGCCACGTGATCAGTGCATGATCTGTCACAAGATCAGTGTATGATCATGCACGTGATCAGTGCGGGCAGTCATGTGATCAGTGCATGATATAGCGTGAACAGTGCATGATCAGTCTCGTGATCAGTGCATGATAGTCGCGTGATCAGTGCATGATCAGTCACCTGATGGGTGCATGATCATTCACGTGACCAGTGCATGGTAGCTACATGATCATTGCATGATCAGCCACGTGAGTAGTTCATGATAGCCACGTGATCACTGCATGATCAGTCACGTGATCAGTGCATGATCAGTCATGTGACCAGTACATGGTAGCTGCGTGATCAGCGCAGTCAGCCACGTGAGCAGTGCATGATAGCCGTGATCGGTGCATGATCAGCACGTGATCAGTGCATGATCAGTCACGTGATCAGTGCATGATCAGTGCGTGATCAGTGCATGATCAGCCCGTGATCAGTCATGACAGCCACGTGATCAGTGCATGATGTACGTGATCAGTGCATGATCAGTCACGTGATCGGTGCATGATCAGTTACGTGATCGGTGTATGATCAGCCACGTGATCAGTGCATGATCAGCCACGTGATCAGTGCATGATCAATTACGTGATCAGTGCATGATCAGTCACGTGACCAGTGCATGAACTCGTGATCATTGCATGATCAGCCACGTGATCAGTGCATGCCACGTGATCAGTGCATGATAGCCACGTGATCAGTGCATGATCAGTCATGTGATCGTGTGTGATCAGCCACGTGATCAGTGCATGATATCACGTGATCAGTGCATGACTGCCACGTGATCAGTGCATGATAGCCGGGATCAGTGCATGATCAGTCGTGATACGTGTGATCAGCCACGTGATCAGTGCATGATGAGCCACGTGATCGGTGCGGGATCAATTCGTGATCAGTGCATGATCAGTCCATGACCAGTACATGGTTGCTGCGTGATCGGTGCATGATCAGCCGTGAGCAGAGCATGACCACGTGGTCAGTGCATGATCAGTCACGTGATCAGTACATGATCAGTCCGTGAACAGTGCATGATCATTCACGTGATTTGCGATGATCACGTTACCGGTATATGGTTGCTCACGTGATCATTCCATGGCCGAGCCAGTGACAGTGCATGATACGTGATGTGTGCATGAGTTACGTGAGCAGAGTATGATCAGCCGCGTGATCAGTGCATGAGTGCCGTGATCAGTGCATGATATGTCACGTGACAGTGTGTGATCAGCCACGTGAGCAGTGCATGTTCAGCCACGTGATCAGTGCATGATAGCCACGTGATCGGTGCATGATCAATTACGTGAGCAGTGTATGATCGGCCACGTGATCAGTGCATGGTCAGACGCGTGAACAGTGTATGATCAGCCACGTGATCAGTGCATGATATCCAAGTGATCGGTGCATGATCATCACGTGATCAGTGTATGATCAGCGTGAACAGTGCATGCTCAGTCACGTGATCTGGGCCTGCTGAGCTGCGTGATTACTGTCTGCTCATCTGCTTGACAATTGCCAGCTGAGCTGCACGATTCCTGCCTGTCATCTGCTTGACAGTTCCAGCTGTGCTGCGTAGTTCCTGCCTGCTCAGCTGCTTGATTATTGCCAGCTGAGCAGCATGATTCCTCACACCTGAGTTCCATGATTATTGCCTGCTGACTGTCTGTTTGTGCCTACTCAGCTCTTTGTTTATTGCCTCCAGAGGCACGATCAGTGTATGATAGCAAACGCAGTCAGCGCATGATCAGTCACGTGATCAGCGCCATTAAGTCACGTGATCACCATGATAGTCATGTGATCAGTCCATGCTCAGTCGCGGTATCAGTGCATGATCAGCCACGTGATCAGTGCATGATCGTCACAGATTAGTGTATGATCATCCACGTGATCAGTGCGTGATCAGTCATGTGATCAGTACATGATATAGACGTGATCAGTGCATGATCAGTCACGTGATCAGTGCATGATAGCCACGTGATCTGTGCATGATCAGTCATGTGATACGTGTGTGATCAGCCACATGTTACGTGCGCAATCCACGTGATCAGTGCATGATCAGCCACGTGATCAGTGCATGATCAGTCACGTGATCAGTGCATGATGTCACGTGATCAGTGCACGATCACACGTGATCAGTGTATGTCCAGCACGTGATCAGTGCATGATAGCCACGTGATCAGTGCATGATCATCACGTGATCAGTGCATGATCAGTTATGTGATCAGTGTATGATCAGCCACGTGATCAGTGCATGATCAGCCACGTGATCAGTGCATGATCAGTCCGCGTGACCAGTACATGGTAGCTACGTGATCATGCATGATCAGCCACATGATCAGTGCATGATAGCCGTGATCAGTGCATGATAGCCGTGATCAGTGCATGATCAGTCATGTGATCAGTGTATGGTCAGTCACGTGATCATTGCATGATATCCACGTGATCAGTGCATGACAGCCACGTGATCAGTGCAGATGCTACGTGATCAGTGCATGATCAGTCGTGATACATGTGCATGATCAGCCACGTGATCAGTGCATGATGAGCCACGTGATCAGTGCAGGATCAATTACGTGATCAGTGCATGATCAGTCACGTGACCAGTACATGGTGCTGCGTGATCAGTTGCATGATCAGCCACGTGAGCAGTGCATGATAGCCGTGGTCAGTGCATGATCAGTCACGTGATCAGTAGCGATCAGTGCGTGACAGTGTGATCATTCGTGATCAGTGCATGATCAGTCACGTGCAGTATATGGTTGCTACGTGATCATTCATGACGAGCCGCGTGAGCAGTGCATGATGGCCACGTGATGTGTGCATGAGTTAGTGAGCAGTATGATCAGCCACGTGATCAGTGCATGAGTGCCACGTGATCAGTGCATGTATATCACGTGACAGGTGTGTGATCAGCCACGTGAACAGTGCATGTTCAGCCACGTGATCAGTGCATGATAGCCACGTGATCAGTGCATGATCAGTTCGTGAGCAGTGTATGATCAGCCACGTGATCAGTGCATGGTCGAACGTGAGCAGTGTATGATCAGCCACGTGATCAGTGCATGATATCCAAGTGATCAGTGCATGATCATCGCGTGATCAGTGTATGATCAGCCACGTGAACAGTGCATGCTCAGTCACGTGATCTGGGCCTGCTGAGCTGCGTGATTACTGTCTGCTCATCTGCTTGACAATTGCCAGCTGAGCTGCACGATTCCTGCCTGTCATCTGCTTGACATTGCCAGCTGTGCTGCGTAATTCCTGCCTGCTCAGCTGCTTGATTATTGCCAGCTGAGCAGCATGATTCCTCACAGCTGTGTTCCATGATTATTGCCTGCTGACTGTTTGATTCGTGCCTACTCAGCTCTTTGTTTAGTGCCTCCAGAGGCACATGATCAGTGTATGATAGCAAACATGATCAGCGCATGATCAGTCACATGATCAGCGCCATTAAGTCACGTGATCACTGCATGATAGTCATGTGATCAGTCCATGCTCAATCCGGTATCAGTGCATGATCAGCCACGTGATCAGTGCATGATCTGTCACAAGATTAGTGTATGATCATCCGTGATCAGTGCGGGCAGTCATGTGATCAGTGCATGATATCGACGTGAACAGTGCATGATCAGTCGTGATCAGTGCATGATAGCCACGTGATCAGTGCATGATCAGTCACCTGATGGGTGTGGTCATTCACGTGACCTGTACATAGTAGCCACATGATCAGTGCATGATCAGCCACGTGAGTAGTGCATGATAGCCACGTGATCTGCATGATCAGTCACGTGATCAGTGCATGATCAGTCATGTGACCAGTGCATGATAGCTGCGTGATCATGGCATGATCAGCACGTGGCAGTGATGATAGCCACGTGATCAGTGCATGATCAGACGCGAGATCAGTGCATGATCAGTCACTGATCAGTGCATGATCAGCCGCGTGATCAGTGTATGACAGGCGCGTGATCAGTGTATGTCAGCCAAGTGATCAGTGCATGATGTACGTGATCAGTGCATGATCAGTCCGCGTGATCAGTGCATGATCAGTTATGTGATCAGTGTATGATCAGCCGTGATCAGTGCATGATCAGCCACGATCAGTGCATGATCAGTCGTGATCAGTACATGTAGCTCGTGATCATGCATGATCAGCCGTGATCAGTGCATGATAGCCACGTGATCAGTGCATGATAGCCACGTGATCAGTGCATGATCAGTCATGTGATCAGTACATGATCAGCCACGTGATCAGTGCATGATATCCGTGATCAGTGCATGATAGCCACGTGATCAGTGCATGATAGCCACGTGATCAGTGCATGATCAGTCACGTGATACATGTGTGATCAGCCACGTGATCAGTGCATGATGAGCCACGTGATCAGTGCAGGATCAATTCGTGATCAGTGCATGATCAGCCACGTGACCAGTACATGGTTGCTACGTGATCGTTGCATGATCAGCGTGAGCAGTGCATGATAGCCACGTGGTCAGTGCATGATCAGTCACGTGATCAGTACATGATCAGTCCGTGAACAGTGCATGATCAGTTACGTGATCTTTGCATGATCAGTCACGTTACCAGTATATGGTTGCTCGTGATCATTCCATGAGCCGTGAGCGGTGCATTATAGCCACGTGATGTGTGCTGAGTTACGTGGGCAGGTGATCAGCCACGTGATCAGTGCATGAGTGCCACGTGATCAGTGCATGATATGTCACGTGACAGTGTGTGATCAGCCACGTGAACAGTGCATGTTCAGCCACGTGATCAGTGCATGACCATACGTCAGTGCATGATCAGTTACGTGAGCAGTGTATGATCAGCCACGTGATCAGTGCATGGTCAGACACGTGAACAGTGTATGATCAGCCGCGTGATCAGTGCATGATATCCAAGTGATCAGTGCATGATCATCGCGTGATCAGTGTATGATCAGCCGCGTGACAGTGCATGCTCAGTCACGTGATCTGGGCCTGCTGAGCTGCGTGATTACTGTCTGCTCATCTGCCTGGCAATTGCCAGCTGAGCTGCACGATTCCTGCCTGTCATCTGCTCGACAATTGCCAGCTGTGCTGCGTAATTCCTGCCTGCTCAGCTGCTTGATTATTGCCAGCTGAGCAGCATGATTCCTCACACCTGAGTTCCATGATTATTGCCTGCTGACTGTTTGATTCGTACCTACTCAGCTCTTTGTTTATGCCTCCAGAGGCACATGATCAGTGTATGATAGCAAACATGATCAGCGCATGATCAGTCACATGATCAGCGCCATTAAGTCACGTGATCACTACATGATAGTCATGTGATCAGTCCATGCTCAGTCACGGTATCAGTGCATGATCAGCCACGTGATCAGTGCATGATCTGTCACGTGATTAGTGTATGATCATCCACGTGATCAGTGCATGGGCAGTCATGTGATCGGTGCATGATATAGACGTGAACAGTGCATGATCAGTCTCGTGATCAGTGCATGATAGCCAGTGATCAGTGCATGATCAGTCACCTGATGGGTGTATGATCATTCACGTGACCTGTACATGGTAGCTACGATCATTGCATGATCAGCCGCGTGAGTAGTGCATGATAGCCACGTGATCAGTGCATGATCAGTCACGTGATCAGTGCATGATCAGTCATGTGATCAGTGCATGGTAGCCAGCGTGATCATGGCATGATCAGCCACGTGATCAGTGCATGATAGCCACGTGATCAGTGCATGATCAGCCACGTGATCAGTGCATGATCAGTCCACGTGATCAGTGCATGATCAGCCACGTGATCAGTGCATGACCAGGCCGCACGTGATCAGTGTATGTCCAGCCAAGTGATCAGTGCATGATAGCCACGTGATCAGTGCATGATCAGTCACGTGATCAGTGCGTGATCAGTTATGTGATCAGTGTATGATCAGCCACGTGATCAGTGCATGATCAGCCATGATCAGTGCATGATCAATTACGTGATCAGTGCATGATCAGTCACGTGACCAGTACATGGTAGCTCGTGATCATGCCTGATCAGCCGTGATCAGTGCATGATAGCCACGTGATCAGTGCATGATAGCCACGTGATCAGTGCATGATCAGTCATGATCATTGTGTGATCAGCCGTGATCAGTGCATGATATCCACGTGATCAGTGCATGATAGCCACGTGATCATTGCATGAGATCCACGGGATCAGTGCATGATCAGTCACGTGATACATGTGTGATGCACGTGATCAGTGCATGATGGCCACGTGATCAGTGCAGGATCAATTACGTGATCAGTGCATGATCAGTCGCGTGACCAGTACATGGTTGCTACGTGATCGTTGCATGATCAGCCATGAGCAGAGCATGATAGCGTGATCAGTGCATGATCAGTCACGTGATCAGTACATGATCAGTCGCGTGAACAGTGCATGATCATTTACGTGATCTGTGCATGATCAGTCACGTTACCAGTATATGGTTGCTCACGTGATCATTCCATGACGAGCCACGTGAGCGGTGCATGATAGCCACGTGATGTGTGCATGAGTCACGTGATCAGTGCATGATCAGCCACGTGATCAGTGCATGAGTGCCACGTGATCAGTGCATGATATGTCGCGTGACAGGTGTGTGATCAGCCGTGAACAGTGCATGTTCAGCCGCGTGATCAGTGCATGATAGCCACGTGATCAGTGCATGATCAGTCACGTGATCAGTGTATGATCAGCCACGTGATCAGTGCATGATCAGACACGTGAACAGTGTATGATCAGCCACGTGATCAGTGCATGATATCCACGTGATCAGTGCATGATCATCACGTGATCAGTGCATGATCAGCCACGTGAACAGTGCATGCTCAGTCACGTGATCTGGGCCTGCTGAGCTGCGTGATTACTGTCTGCTCATCTGCTTGACAATTGCCAGCTGGGCTGCACGATTCCTGCCTGTCATCTGCTTGACAATTGCCAGCTGTGCTGCGTAATTCCTGCCTGCTCAGCTGCTTGATTATTGCCAGCTGAGCAGCATGATTCCTCACACCTGAGTTCCATGATTATTGCCTGCTGACTGTTTGATTCGTGCCTACTCAGCTCTTTGTTTATTGCCTCCAGAGGCACATGATCAGTGTATGATAGCAAACATGATCAGCGCATGATCAGTCACATGATCAGCGCCATTAAGTCACGTGATCACTACATGATAGTCATGTGATCAGTCCATGCTCAGTCACGGTATCAGTGCATGATCAGCCACGTGATCAGTGCATGATCTATCACAAGATTAGTGTATGATCATCCGTGATCAGTGCATGGATCATGTGATCAGTGCATGATATAGCGTGATCAGTGCATGATCAGTCACGTGATCAGTGCATGATAGCCACGTGATCAGTGCATGATCAGTCACCTGATGGGTGTATGATCATTCACGTGACCTGTACATGGTAGCTACATGATCATTGCATGATCAGCCACGTGAGTAGTTCATGATAGCCACGTGATCACTGCATGATCAGTCACGTGATCAGTGCATGATCAGTCATGTGACCAGTACATGGTAGCTGCGTGATCATGGCATGATCAGCCACGTGAGCAGTGCATGATAGCCACGTGATCAGTGCATGATCAGACACGAGATCAGTGCATGATCAGTCACGTGATCAGTGCATGATCAGCCACGTGATCAGTGCATGACCAGGCGCGTGATCAGTGTATGATCAGCCAAGTGATCAGTGCATGATAATACGTGATCAGTGCATGATCAGTCACGTGATCAGTGCATGATCAGTTATGTGATCAGTGTATGATCAGCCACGTGATCAGTGCATGATCAGCCACATGATCAGTGCATGATCAATTACGTGATCAGTGCATGATCAGTCGCGTGACCAGTACATGGTAGCTACGTGATCATGCATGATCAGCCACGTGATCAGTGCATGATAGCCCACGTGATCAGTGCATGATAGCCACGTGATCAGTGCATGATCAGTCATGTGATCATGTGTGATCAGCCACGTGATCAGTGCATGATATCCACGTGATCAGTGCATGATCAGCCACGTGATCAGTGCATGATCAGCCACGTGATCAGTGCATGATCAGTCACGTGATACAGTGTGATCAGCCGTGATCAGTGCATGATGGCCACGTGATCAGTGCAGGATCAGTTACGTGATCAGTGCATGATCAGTCACGTATCAGTACGCAGATCTGCTCGTGATCGTTGCATGATCAGCCACGTGATCAGTGCATGATAGCCACGTGATCAGTGCATGATCAGTCACGTGATCAGTGCATGATCAGTCCGTGATCAGTGCATGATCATTCACGTGATCAGTGCATGATCAGTCCGT